>NC_057812.1:134440938-134494979 GCF_018294505.1 Triticum aestivum | reverse complement strand
CTACCGCCGCCGTGCCTACGTCGTAGCCGCGCTCCCCGCCGCCCGTGCGTCCTCTCATCGTGTCCAGGAGCTCCGCCGCTGTCCACTTCATCGAGCAAGCCGAGCCCCGAGCGCTCGCAACGCCCGAGTCCACCACAACGACCTCGCCCGAACCGCCGTCGCCAGAGATCCCCTTCAACACCGTCGTCGCTCCGGTCCGTCCCCGGCCGCACCAAGGGCTTCGTCGAACTCCCTGTGAGCTTAGCCATCTTCCCCTCCCTCCTTTTCTTGCTCCCGAGCCGTGTAGCGACCTCCCGGAGCTCAACCGCACCCACCACCGTGGAGCTCGTCGCCGACGTGCTCCCGGTCACCCTCCGGCCACTCCACGGTGTCCATCATGCTCACCGCGTCACGTAGCACCTAACTAGTTACTCCCCGCACCTCACCGACCCCCCTAGCGACAAGTTCGACTTCGGCCGAACTCCGGTGGCCGCCAAAGTCGTCGCCGGCGCCAACTCCGGCCACCCCGACCCCAACGGACTCCACCAAGAGCTGTGGCTCGTCCTCAGCTCCACTCCGGTGGTCTCCGCGACCCATTTGGTGGCCGAAACGGCCAAAACCACTTCCGCCGCCGCGTCGGGCTCGCCGGCGGCTAAACGCCGGTGCAGCCGACCCGGGTTTGACCACGGGTGGGCCCTGGTTGACTCCCCTGAGTCTATGACAGGTGGGGCCCAGCCCTGCTAACTAATTAGGATTAGTTTAAATTAATTTTAGTTTAATTAATCACACTGACACGTGGGACCCACTGTCAGGTTTGACCCGGACGTGCCCCGTTGACCTGCTGACGTCACACTGACGTCAGGCTGACGCAGTAATTGATTTTCTGGATTTAATCTAATATAGGAAATTCCAGAATATAGTTTAAACTTCAAAAATTCATAACTTTTATTCTGTAACTCCAAATCAGACAAATTATATATGAAAAATGATCAGAAAAATTCAATCTATCCATCTGTACTGTTTTCATGCATGATTAAACAAGTTAACTTGATGTTTAATGCAGAACAAGGAAAAACACTTTAAAGGGCCATGTTTGAGTTTGAAATTTGAATCTTTGATTCAAATTGGTTCAAACCCTTCTGGTCTTAGTTGCATTAGCCCAACACACTCATATTGCCATGTTTCATGCATGCATCATATTGTTGCACATTGTTTGGTGATGGTTGTGTATCGGTGTTCTTTACGGCAGGTTCTGTCTCCGAGGAGTACCGTGATTACCCTAACGAAGAACCGTATCAGTGCATCGAACCATCAGGCAAGCAACCAACCATTTGATCATATCGATACAATCCCATGATCTCGCTCCTGCTCTCTTTTACTGCATTAAGACAACGCGTTCAAACTGCTGTGTGCTATGGTAGTTGAACCCACTTCCTCTGCATGACCTGTCCTTGCCACAGTAACTAGATGAAACCCACTAGCATGTGTAGGAGTTGATTGAGCCATATGTATGTGTTGTTCCTACCTTGCTATGCCTGCTATGCTTAGAGTCGTGTCAGGTCTGGTTCATCTGGGTGATGGGCTAAAGTGAAATGATTATGTCAGTAATGAGAGTGGTGTGGTGAACACGATTTGGTAAAAGTATCGATGAGAGGCCATGTAGGAGTACATGGCGGGTTGTTTCATTGAAGCCGACCTTAAGCACTGAGATCTGTATGTGTGATTTAAGAATCAGCTACTACCATGCATTGGGCCCGAAACCAATGGACCCTCTCGGCTTCTTATTCACCCTAGTTCTCCGTCCAGGAGTTGCAAGTAGTTTCTGGTGTTTGTAGCCTACTGGAGGCCGTGGACAGCGCTGACCGGAGGGGTGGGCTGTGATGCGGTAGGTACGTGGCCGAGGATACCGAGCACCCGTTAGGTGTCACGGTCCCCTATACACATCGTTCGGGGCCGTATGGGAAACCTCGGCCAGACTCCCTGCGGATGGAACCTGGATAGGCGATAAACCTGGATTGGAAACTTAGGTGATTAGGTAGGTCGTGGCCGACACCCACGTTGCGCTTCCGCTTGAAGGTTGCCGAGTACATGTCGTGTAAACGACGGTAAGTGGTGAGAGCGTGTATGAAGAAGTACACCCCTGCAGGGTTATCATGATCTATTCGAATAGCCGCGTCCGCGGTAAAGGACTACTTGGTTGCCTATACAGTTCATAGACAAGTAAATGGAAACTACTAAAAGCCTCAAGATAAGTGTGAGTGCCGAGGATGGCTCTTCCGTAGGAAGACGGAGGTGGATCCTCGGTAGTGTATTGAAGTGGTGAGTAGTGGACTCGTGTACGCAAAACCATTTCAAGTTGGAGTCTCATAGGATAGTCTAGCCAAGAGTCAAAGCTGGCTTGCTGCAATAACTCCACCAACCCTTCTTGATAATGTGCATGTATGTAGGATCTGATGTAAGTCTTGCTGAGTACCTTTGTACTCATGTTGCTATAATTTACATTTTTACAGAAAACGCTGCAACCCCTTCTGATGGGTTCTTCGTAGACGTTGACATCAATGAGTAGGCTAAGGCCCAGGTGGTGATCCTGAGCTTGTGAAGGACCACGTAGTATAGCTAGGCTTTCCAAGCCTCTTTTATTTTACTAGTTGTCTGTACCCAGACAAGCTACTTCCGCTGCTAGTTTGTATGACTGTATGACTTGAATGCTGGGTCGTGTGACCCGTATCTATGTGTATGCTATGTATGGCTCTCTGAGCCTTAAATAAAGTACTTGTGTCGTAGAGTCATGTTGTGATGCCATGTTGTATTTGCACATATCGAGCATATTGTGTGTATGTTATTGAAATGCTTGGTATGTGTGGGATCTGACTATCTAGTTGTTTATCTTTAGTAGCCTCTCTTACCGGGAAATGTCTCCTAGTGTTACCGCTGAGCCATGGTAGCTTGCTACTGCTCTGGAACACTTAGGCTGGCCGGCATGTGTCCTTCTTCGTTCCTGTGTCTGTCCCTTCGGGGAAATGTCACGCATTGAGTACCGGAGTCCTGTTAGCCCGCTACAGCCCGGTTTACCGGAGTCCTGCTAGCCCAGTGCTACAGCCCGGACCCACTTGCTGATGACCGACACGTTCGAAGCTGGGTCATGGATGCCTGTCCCTGTAGGTCTGTGCCACTTTGGGTTTACGACTAGTCATGTCAGCCCGGGCTCCTTATCATATGGATGCTAGCGACACTATCATATACGTGAGCCAAAAGGCGCAAACGGTCCCGGGCAAAGGTAAGGCGACACCCGTGGGTATACCGTGCGTGAGGCCGCAAAGTGATATGAGGTGTTACAAGCTAGATCGATGTGACATCGAGTCGGGGTCCTGACACAATTTTGGAATTTGATTTTCTACTTTCGCACATGCCAGTTTTATTACTAAGAGGATAGCGATTTTATCATTTTAGAGCATGGAAATTTTATTGTTGAGAGCATGGCAATAGTATTTATTTTTTGGATCATGACAACTTCCTATGTGTGATTTCTACGTGTTTTTGAAAATGAAAATATAAGGCATGGAAAGTTCACTGCGTATGTCTTTCTTTTAATTAATATGCAAATTTGCCATGCAGAATGTTCTCTGTCTGCAATTTGGACCACAGATTTTTGTTATTGTTTCTTTTTATAATTTACTATGGCCTTTTTGCCATGTACCTATTTTTCTGGTACGCTACCATGGCATTTTTTTGGTTGCACTTTCTAAATTATGTTGTCTATACCATTTTCTATATAAGAACATATTTCAATTTTGGTTGATGGCAATTTTTCTAAAATTATCAAATATTTGGCACAACCCTTCTTTCTGCACCATAATTATCTAGCCAACTTGGGGGTCTCATGGAAACACCCGTATATAGCTACTAAATAGTTTGCTTGATCATCCTCGTCCCAGCGAACGAATTGTTCGCTCGTGGGTGCCTTCCGTTTTGACATCCACCAGATATTGTGGTACCCTTTTTAAGAAAACACGTAGTATGTCTACCTTCGACCCCCCCCTTGGCTCACATGGCCTCTGGTTCGACCAGCCCGGTGTCGGTTCTACAACCTTTTCACGTGAACAGCAGGTGGTCTCGGGTCTAGGCCTCTCAGATTCACGTAGCTCCTCCCGCTCATCCTTAGAAGGTGTTGCGTCACCTAGGGCGTCGAGCGCTACGACACTAGCAGGAGGCTGGCTCGGTGGGGAGACATTCATCCGCTTCCTCCCAGGAGCGCCGGGAAAGTTACACCGGAACTTTTTGGCCTCTACTTCAAGTGCTTTCGGGAGGGGCATAACGAGTTGGATTGCACCTTTTATCCTTGTGCATCCGTTGCGGCATCGTCGGCCATGATTCATCCCAACGCAAGAGATCTAGGAGCCTGGTTCCTGAGGGGGAGATTCGTTGGGCAACGTTAGCCAAGATGTCTAGCGGTGCTCCGGCCTCACTGTCGATCAAGCTCATGGGCAGGGTTATGTTGGAGCCTAGGCAGGAGGCACCGATGGCGCTGTCTTCCCCAGTTGCGCCCAAGATCCCTCCCATGCGGACATGGCAATCTTCACTGACAGGCCGGAGTGAGACCTATATCCTCCACCAGTCACCAGTGATGGATTGGACATGGAGCATGGACTTCGGCTCACGGTGTGGTTTATGTGTATGGTGCAAGGCCACCGGTCTCATGCTCCAAGGCAGGCGAGGCGATTTTTGTGTGGCTGAACATCCCTAGGAATCAGTTCTCGGTTCATTGTTTCCACCAGGAGGATTTATTGATGGTGTTAGCCTCCCGGACCTCCGTAATGAGGCCATTGGGGCAAACCCTATTGAGCATGCGGGGTTCAAGCTTTTCATCAAACCATTGTTCCATCAAGCCCAAGCCACGTCCAACCTCATGCGCGTTCATGCAGAGGCGGAGACAGGGGGTGTAACGCCCTCGATGCGGCTATATCTCCCATGTGTCGAAGCACGACTTAGAGGCATAACCGCATTGAAAGCAATGTCGCAAGTGAGGTAATCTTCACAACATCCCATGTAAATAAATAAAGGGGAAAGGATACATAGTTGGCTTACACTCGCCACGTCACACAAATATATAAATAAGTCATTACATTCATCCAATACACTCAGGGTCCGACTACGGAACCAAAATAAAGATCAACCCCCAAATGCGACAAAGTCCCCGATCGCCCCAACTGGGCACCACTACTGATCATCTAGGAAAGACACGTAGTAACGACGAGAGTCTTCATCAAACTCCCACTTGAGCTCGGTCATATCATCTGGAGCGGTATCATCGGTCCTAGCATCTGGTTTGGAAGTAATCTGTGAGTCACGGGGACTCAGCAATCTCACTCCCTCGCGATCAAGACTATTTAAGCTTATAGGTAAGGTAAAGGTATGATGTGGAGCTGCAACAAGCGACTAGCATATATGGTGGCTAACATACGCAAAAGAGAGCGAGAAGAGAAGGCAAAGACACGGTCGAACAACTATGATCAAGAAGTGACCCTAGAACAACCTACGTCAAGCATTACTCCAACACCGTGTTCACTTCCTGGACTGCACCGAGAAGAGACCATCACGGTTACACACGCGGTTGGTGCATTTTAATTAAGTTAAGTTTCAGGTTATCTAGAACCGGACATTAACAAATTCCCATCTGCCCATAACCGTGGGCACGGCTTTCAAAAGTTCAAATCCCTACAGGGGAGTCCCAACTTAGCCCATGACAAGCTCTCACGGTCAACGAAGGATATTCCTTCTCCCAAGACAATCCGATCAGACTCGGCATCTCGGTTACAAGACATCCTCGACAATGGTAGAACAAGTCCAGCAACACCGCCCGAATGTGCCGACAAATCCCGATAGGAGCTGCACATATCTCGTTCTCAGGGCACACTCAGATGAGACATCCTACGAGTAAAACCAACCCTCAAGTTGCCCCGAGGTGGCCCCGCAGTCTACTCGGTCGGACCAACACTCAGAGGAGCACTGGCCCAGGGAGGTTTAATAAAGATGACCCTCGGGCTCCGGAAACCCAAGGGAAAAAGTGGCTAGGTGGCGTATGGTAAAACCAAGGTTGGGCATTGCTGGAGGAGTTTTATTCAAGGCGAACTGTCAAGGGGTTCCCATTATAACCCAACCGTGTAAGGAATGCAAAATCCGGGAACATAACACCGATATGACGGAAACTAGGGCGGCAAGAATGGAACAAAACACAAGGCATAAGGCCGAGCCTTCCACCCTTTACCAAGTATATAGGTGCATTAAGATAAACAAGATAATATTATGATATCCCAACAATAAACATGTTCCAACAAGGAACGATCTCCAATCTTCACCTGCAACTAGCAACGCTATAAGAGGGGCTGAGCAAAATGGTAACATAGCCAAACAACGGTTTGCTAGGACATGGTGGGTTAGAGGTTTGACATGGCAATATGGGAGGCATGATAAGCAAGTGGTAGGTATCGTAGCATAGGCATAGCAAAAGAGCGAGCATCTAGCAAGCAAAGATAGAAGTGATTTCGAGGGTATGGTCATCTTGCCTGCAAAGTTCTCAGAGTTGCCTCGATCCTTGTAAGCGAACTCAACTGGCTCCTTGTTCACGTACTCATCTCCCGGGTCTACCCAAGCAAGAACAACCAGCAAAAGGAACACAATCAACCACGTGCAATGCTCAAGCAACATGATGCAAACATGGTATGATATGCGGGATGCGATATGTAATGCATATGCATGATTTGGAAAGGAATAATTGAACCTGGCCTCAACTTGGAAATCCAAGAGTGACGCTGGAAAGAGGAGTTGATTTCGGTTGAAATTGATATAAAGATCACCGGAATCGGATGCACGGTTTGGAAATGGCAAGCAAAACAAATATGGCACCGGTCTGCGATAAACAGCAAGTAGCCATCTAAATGCATCAAGATAAATATGCTACAGCACCCAAACATAGCAACAAAATACATGGCAGGGATCCACTCATGATGCTTGACAAAAGATGAACACTGAGCTACGGCTAATTCACTCATTAACAAGTTCAAACAAGCATGGCAAAAGTGCAAAATATAACAGGTTTCAGACTTAGTGAAAATAACAACATGTCAGGAATGTTTAGAGCATGATAACTACATGCTACAGGAACATATCATGGCAAAGCAAGGCATGGAATGAAGCTACTCAAAGCATATAACAAAACTCCCTTAGTGACCATGAGCCAAAAGGGATCAGAAAATACAATTCCAAGCATGTGAACATAGCAAAAACATAAACAGATTCAGACTTGGTGAAAAACTGGAGCATGGCAAAACAGTTAACAAGTAGGCTTGTTTACGAGCTCGATGCACTCACTACGAGGCATTGCATGACAAACTAAGCATACACCCAGCAAATAGACATGGCATAGAAGCTAAACATGGCAAGAACAACAACATAGCATGCACGGATCAACAACAACAAGCTTGGCAAAATTGCAAAACATGTTAACAATCTGCTAGGAACATTTTATAGCAAAAGTAGAGCTCGATTGACTCAAGCTAGGGTGGTCCATAATTGCAAACAAAGACATGGATGGATAGAGCACGACATTATCTACAAAACATCCTTACTGATCATGCTCAAAAGAGGCACGGATCACTACGAAAACAACATGAACATATGGCATAAAAATAAGGACAGGGCAAGGACTTAGTGAAATTCTAAGTCCCTGAAATCAGTATCATTGAGTAAGCTACTTTGCATGCTTGTGCTAGTCACCACAAAGATCCCAAAAATACATGGCATACACCCCTGTAAAGATAACATGCCATTCTACAAAACACATGTAGAGCTCAGGATCATATCATGCACACATTAATCATGGCAAAAATGACAAAAGGCCATTTGCTGAAACAGATCTAAAACTATCATCACATAGCCGTCTTCCAACAGCATTTCGAGCATCAGGATGAGCTCAAATGAAAATGATGCAATGAGATGAAATGATGTACTCGTCGAGACGAACATTTTGATATGCTACACGCACGAATCAGAGCCACGGGGATGAAGTTATGATGCGATGAAGATGTGCAAAAATTACGGGGATTAGGTCAAAATTAGGTCAACCCTCAGATCTGGATCGGCCGGTGCACGCAATCCGAGGTTCAACACCGAAGTCGCCGGATCTTGCGGCTCCAGGCGCCGGTGAGGATGGAGAGGAAGGCGCGGCGAGGATGAGATTAGGCCGACTGAAGATGTACTTGAGACTCCTATGATCAGTGAAGATGTCCACTTTTCTTCCCAATAAGAGATGTCTCCAAGTTAAAAGAGCATGCACAACTGCCACCAACTCGAGGTCATGAGTGGGGTAGTTCTTTTCATTGGGCTTTAACTGGCGAGAGATATAGGCCACAACTTTCTTCTCTTGCATCAACACTGCACCAAGACCTTGAAGGGAAGCATCACAGAAGACCTCAAACGGTTTGGATTCATTAGGAGGAGTCAGAACTGGAGCAGTGATTAACTTCTCTTTTAGGGTGTTGAAAGCGATATCACATTCAAGAGACCAAACGTACTTGACGTGCTTCTGGAGAAGGTTGGAAAGAGGCTTCGCGATCTTTGAAAAGTTCTCAACAAACCTTTGACAATAGCTTGCGAGACCAAGGAAGTTGCGGAGTTGCTTCACATTCTGAGGTGGTTCCCAATTCACAATTGCAGACACCTTCTCAGGATTAACTGCTATGCCCTTGGCAGAGATGATTTGTCCAAGGTAGAGAACCTCATCGAGCCAAAACTCGCACTTTGAAAACTTGGCATAGAACTGATGTTCTCTGAGCTTATCCAGCACCAAACGCAAGTGCTTGGCATGATGTTCCTTGTTCTTGGAAAAAACCAAAATGTCATCGAGGTAGACCAAGACGAAGTCATTTGTGTAGGCGTTGAAGATGAAATTCATCATGCGAGAGAATGTTGGAGGAGCGTTGACGAGGCCCAAAGACATGACAGTGTATTCATATGAACCATAGCTTGTTCTGAATGCTGTCTTAGGGATATCTTGCTCACGAATGCGAATCTGATGATAGCCCATACGAATATCAAGCTTGGAGAATACTTGAGCACCTTTGAGTTGTTCAAACAGCTCATTGATGTTGGTAAGTGGGTAGTTGTTCTTTATGGTCTTCTTGTTCAATGGACGGTAGTCGACACAGAGTCGGTCCGTTCCATCCTTCTTCTTCACAAAAAGGACACCACAACCCCATGGAGAAGAACTAGGTCGGATGAGACCCATTCGCTCTTGAATATCGAGTTGCTTCTTCAGCTCCTTCAACTCTTCAGGTCCAGGCTTGTAAGGACATTTGCAAACAGGTTCCGTGCCAGGCTCAAGATCGATGACAAATTCAACTGGCCGGTGCGGAGGCATTCCTGGAAGCTCCTCTGTAAAGACGTCTTGATATTCGCAAACGACCGGAATTTGAGAGATGGCATCCAGCTCACCCTTCTCATTGAGAGAAAACAGTCGAATGGTATCATCCATTGCGGCAAAGACAATTACATCCTCAGACGAATGAGTCCATTGAATCTACCTGGCAGCACAATCAAGCTGAACCTTGTGCTTAGAAAGCCAATCCATTCCAAGAATAAGATCAATATCCGAGTTACCAAGGACCACTTGAGAGGATAGAAACTTATAGTCGCCCAACATGATAGTAACATCCGGGACGCAATTGTTAGATGTCATTTTCTTGCCCGGGGACACAATCTTCAATGGGAAAGGAATCCTTTCGGTCACAAATTCATGCTTGGCAACAAATGGTCTTGAAATAAAAGAAAGCGATGCACCAGTGTCAAAAAGAACTTTTGCAGGAACATCGTTAACATGAAGGTTACCCATAATCACATCTGGCGAGTCCTCTGCCTGAGCTGCGTTCAACAAGTTGACCTTGGCGTGCTTGGGGTTATGCTTGACCACTGTATTGCTAGCGGATCTCACAGGAGGAGGAGGAAGACGCCTCTAATTGGAGTATTTGTTGGCATAGTGACCCTTCTGTTGGCACTTGTTGCACGTGACCTCCGAGAGCGGACGGTGATACGGAGCACTTGATCTTGGAGCTTGAGACGAAGTCTTTTTCTAAAAGCCAGGGTTGGGTGGGTGGGAAGATCCATTGCCACCTTTGCTCTTCTGCTGATAAGCCTGACGGAACGGAGGAGGAGGAGGCAGCCAATACTTTTGTTGCTTAGCCACTTGAGTTGAGGAAGAAGGAGTCGCATCTCTGACTCGCTTCTTGGAAGCATCGCACTTGAGTTGAGCAGCCTCTTGTTTCAGTGCCATGTTGTAAAACTCATCGTACTTCTGAGGCTCGAAAAGCACGAGAGCAAGTTGAAGCTATTCTCTGAGGCCACCCCTGAACTGATAAATCATGCTCTTCTCGTTAGGGACGTCCTACTTGGCGAAATGAGCGAGCTTCTGGAACATGATGTTATACTGGTAAACAGACAAGCTGCCTTGCTTCAGGTTGCCGAATTCCTCACGCTTGCTTTCAACAACACTCTGAGGAATGTGATGAGCTTTGAAGTCTTGACGGAATTCATCCCAGGTAATCGCATGGCCTCCTATGGAATCTTTGTACTGCTGAAACCATTCTGCAGCTTGGTCTTTGAGTTGGAAGGAGGCAAAATGACAAAGTCCTCAGGCCTGACGTTACTGCACTCAAAATGCTTGCATATATCCACGAGCCAATCATCAGCGTCTGAGGCCTTGACACAGTTGCTGAAGGTCTTAGACTGGTTAGCGAGGAACTGGTTGAGTGTAGCAAACTGATTCTGATTGTTACCATGGCCTTGGTTGCGCTCTTGCAGAATTTGCATGATCAGCTGCGTGTTTGCATTGGTAGCGGCCATCACAGCTTGCCATGCCTCCGGAGGTGGAGGTGGTGGTGGCGGATCCTGATTCTGATTCTGACCCTTAGCAGGAGCCATCCTGAAGAGGGTGACATCCGTTAGCATCTTGACAGACAAATATTCAAGCTGAATCAAACGGATTGAAATTGCAACATAAAGTCTTCACATCCAAACAAAATGAACGAATGAATTCCAGTTGAAATGGTCACATTTCCATAAATTGAGAAGCCACTTAGATAGTGGTAGAAGAATAAAACAACAAGGTACGGACAAGAACAAATACTTGGTGAGGATTACCCAATCCCAAACCAAATATCCGCGGAAGAAGAACTAGAGCTACAAGAATTCCCACCTATGAAACTCCTGAACCTTTCCAGTTATGCAATCAGGTGTTGGGATACAGGGGAAGCATAATATCTCACCCAAAGCTAGCAAATCCTACATCCAGCTGTATCCATCCTTCAACACATAACCAAGAAACCTTCGGAAAGCATTTACCTCAACCTTCGAAAAGCATCCGTTATACAAGTTATGGCAATACTCCCGAACTCCCGCCCCAGTACTGCGTGGCGTTGAGGTTATCTAACCAACAACTGCATAAAAGAGATTTTCGATGTCGGCGAAACACAGGTATTCCAGAATCTCAACGATAAAACTGTGACGACAACACCTTAGAGCTCAACTCCCAGGGACATTGCCACAACCCCTAAATGTCAGGAGGCACCAAGAACAATGTTCTTGTCACAAAACCATCGGAACAATTCCAAGATACCCACGTGATCATAAAAAATTAGTGAAATTTGAGAAGAGAAGAGTCAAAACTCTACGTCAGGATGCCTCAGCAGAGCGACGAAGGGCCTGAGGAGTAAAAAGAATTCCTAACTCTCTGATATATAATTCCTAAATGACTCAAAACATTTTTCTAGACTCAACAACGCCAGCGATTTGATCAAGCAGGGGGCTCCTAAGGTCGGGGAAGGCTCTGATTACCAACTTGTAACGCCCTCGATGCGGCTATATCTCCCACGTGTCGAAGCACGACTTAGAGGCATAACCGCATTGAAAGCAATGTCGCAAGTGAGGTGATCTTCACAACATCCCATGTAAATAAATAAAGAGGAAAGGATACATAGTTGGCTTACACTCGCCATGTCACACAAATACATAAATGAGTCATTACATTCATCCAATACACTCATGGTCCGACTACGGAACCAAAATAAAGATCAACCCCCAAATGCGACAAAGTCCCCGATCGCCCCAACTGGGCACCACTACTGATCATCTAGGAAAGACACGTAGTAACGACGAGAGTCTTCATAAAACTCTCACTTGAGCTCGGTCATATCATCTGGAGCGGTATCATCGGTCCCTGCATCTGGTTTGGAAGTAATCTGTGAGTCACGGGGACTCAGCAATCTCACTCCCTCGCGATCAAGACTATTTAAGCTTATAGGTAAGGTAAAGGTATGATGTGGAGCTGCAGCAAGCGACTAGCATATATGGTGGCTAACATACGCAAAAGAGAGCAAGAAGAGAAGGCAAAGGCACGGTCGAACAACTATGATCAAGAAGTGACCCTAGAACAACCTACGTCAAGCATTACTCTAATACCGTCTTCACTTCCCAGACTCCGCCGAGAAGAGACTATCACGGTTACACACGCGGTTGGTGCATTTTAATTAAGTTAAGTTTCAGGTTATCTACAACCGGACATTAACAAATTCCCATCTGCCCATAACCGTGGGCACGGCTTTCGAAAGTTCAAATCCCTGCAGGGGAGTCCCAACTTAGCCCATGACAAGCTCTCACGGTCAACGAAGGATATTCCTTCTCCCAAGACAATCCGATCATACTCGGCATCCCGGTTACAAGACATCCTCGACAATGGTAAAACAAGTCCAGCAACACCGCCCAAATGTGCCGACAAATCCCGATAGGAGCTGCACATATCTCGTTCTCAGGGCACACTCAGATGAGACATCCTACGAGTAAAACCAACCCTCAAGTTGCCCCGACGTGGCCCCGCAGTCTACTCGGTCGGACCAACACTCAGAGGAGCACTAGCCCAGGGGGGTTTAATAAAGATGACCCTCGGGCTTCGGAAACCCAAGGGAAAAAAGGCTAGGTGGCGAATGGTAAAACCAAGGTTGGGTATTGCTGGAGGAGTTTTATTCAAGGCGAACTGTCAAGGGGTTCCCATTATAACCCAACCGTGTAAGGAACGCAAAATCCGGGAACATAACACCGATATGACGAAAACTAGGGCGGCAAGAATGGAACAAAACAGCAGGCATAAGGCCGAGCCTTCCACCCTTTACCAAGTATATGGGTGCATTAAGCTAAACAAGACAATATTATGATATCCCAACAATAAACATGTTCCAACAAGGAACGATCTCCAATCTTCACCTACAACTAGCAATGCTATAAGAGGGGCTGACCAAAGCGGTAACATAGCCAAACAACGGTTTGCTAGGACATGGTGGGTTAGAGGTTTGACATGGAAATATGGGAGGCATGATAAGCAAGTGGTAGGTATCGTAGCATAGGCATAGCAAAAGAGCGAGCATCTAGCAAGCAAAGATAGAAGTGATTTCGAGGGTATGGTCATCTTGCCTGCAAAGTTCTCAGAGTTGCCTTGATCCTCGTAAGAGAACTCAACGGGCTCTTTGTTCACGTACTCGTCTCCCGGGTCTACCCAATCAAGAACAACCAGCAAAAGGAACACAATCAACCACGTGCAATGCTCAAGCAAGTTGATGCAAACATGGTATGATATGCGGGATGCGATATGTGATGCA
This sequence comes from Triticum aestivum, assembly GCF_018294505.1. Taxonomy (NCBI): domain Eukaryota; kingdom Viridiplantae; phylum Streptophyta; class Magnoliopsida; order Poales; family Poaceae; genus Triticum; species Triticum aestivum. The sequence continues at coordinate 134,481,303 of NC_057812.1, read as the reverse complement.
TAGGCATGATTTGGAAAGGAATGATTGAACCTGGCCTCAACATGGAAATCCAAGAGTGCCACTGGAAAGAGGAGTTGATTTCGGTTCAAATCGATATAAAGATCACCGGAATTGGATGCACGGTTTGGAAATGGCAAGCAAAACAAATATGGCACCGGTCTGCGATAAACAGCAAGTAGCCATCTAAATGCATCAATATAAATATGCTACAGCCCCCAAACATAGCAACAAAATACATGACAGGGATCCACTCATGATGCTTGACAAAAGATGGACACTGAGCTATGGCTAATTCACTCATTAACAGGTTCAAACAAGCATGGCAAAAGTGCAAAATATAACAGGTTTCAGACTTAGTGAGAATAACAGCATGTCAGGAATGTTTAGAGCATGATAACTACATGCTATAGGAACATATCATGGCAAAGCAAGGCATGGAATAAAGCTACTCAAAGCATATAACAAAAGTCCCTTAGTGACCATGAGCCAAAAGGGATCAGAAAATACAATTCCAAGCATGTGAACATACCAAAAACATAAACAGATTCAGACTTGGTGAAAAACTGGAGCATGGCAAAACATTTAACAAGTAGGCATGTTTACAAACTCGATGCACTCACTACGAGGCATTGCATGACAAACTAAGCATACACCCAGCAAATAGACATGGCATAGAAGCTAAACATGGCAGGAACAACAACATAGCATGCACGGATCAACAACAACAAGCTTGGCAAAATTGCAAAACATGTTAACAATCTGCCAGGAACATTTTATAGCAAAAGTAGAGCTCGATTGACTCAAGCTAGGGTGGTCCATAATTGCAAACAAAGACATGGATGGATAGATCACGACATTATCTACAAAACATCCTTACTGATCATGCTCAAAAGAGGCACGAATCACTAGGAAAACAACATGAACATATGGCATAAAAATAAGGACAGGGCAAGGACTTAGTGAAATTCTAAGTCCCTGAAATCAGCATCATTGAGTAAGCTACTTTGCATGCTTGTGCTAGTCACCACAAAGATCCCAAAAATACATGGCATACACCCTTGTAAAGATAACATGGTATTGTACAAAACACATGTAGAGCTCAGGATCTTATCATGCACACATTAATCATGGCAAAAATGACAAAAGGCCATTTGTTGAAACAGATCTGAAACTATCATCACATAGCCCTCTTCCAACAGCATTTTGAGCATCAGGATGAGCTCAAATGAAAATGATGCAATGAGATGAAATGATGTACTCGTCGAGACGACTATTTTGATATGCTACACGCACGAATCAGAGCCACGGTGATGAAGTTATGATGCGATGAAGATGTGCAAAAATTACGGGGATTAGGTCAAAATTAGGTCAACCCTCAGACCTGGATCGGCCGGTGCACGCAATCCGAGGTTCAACACCGAAGTCGCCGGATCTTGCGGCTCCAGGCACCGGTGAGGATGGAGAGGAAAGCGCGGCGTCGCGGGGTCGGCTCCGGGCGCGGTCGCCGACGAGGATCGAGGTGGCAGCGTCGCCGACTTTGTCGGACGGTGGAGTGCGGGCTGCCGGCGCGAGGCGAAGGTGGCCGGTGAGGGCGCAGCTGGACGATGGCGATGGCGGGCAGCGGTGCCGGGCGGAGGCGCGCCGGCGTGGGAGAGGAGACGGGGCGGCGCGGGCGTGCCGAGTGGGCTCGGGGGCTCGCGGTGGTCCGAGCGGGCCGGCGTGGTTGCGGGTGGCGGTGCGCCACGTGGCATCGCCTGATTGGCGCGGTGGCGGCGGCGGCGACTAGCCGGACATGTCCGTCGGCGAGGTTTGTGTCTGGCGCGCGAGGAGAGGGAGGGATCTAGGGTTTGCCCGAAAATTTCGGGGAGTGGCCTTTATATAGGGGTAGAGGGAGCTAGAGAACTCCAAATGAGGTGTGGTTTGCGGCCATGCGATCGTGATCGAACGATCTAGATGATAGAAGAGGTTTAGGTGGATTTTGGCTACTTTGGAGGGGTGTTGGGCTGCAACACACACGAGGCCTTTTCGGTCCCTCGGTTTACCGTTGGAGTATCAACCGAAGTCCAAATGGTACGAAACTTGACAGGCGGTCTGCCGGTAGTAAATCTAGGCCGCATGGCAAGTCTTGGTCCAATCCGGAAATGTTTAACACCCACACACGAAAAGAGGTAGAAAGGGACACCAAAGGACATAGGACGCCGGAATGCAAAGCGGACAATGGGGAAAATGCTCGGATGCATGAGACGAACACGTATGCAAATGCAATGTACATGATGACATGATATGAGATGCATGACAACGACAAAACACATGGAGACAAAAACCCGACAACGAGGAAATAACATAACTTAGTGCCGGAAACGGCAAGAGTTGGATTACAAATAAGGTAGGTTACATCTGGTGTGTTACAACACTCCACCACTGCGAAAGGATCTCGTCCTGAGATCTAGGACTGGAAAAACTCCGGGTACTCAGAACAGAGGTGATCCTCGCGTTCCCAGGTGGCTTCACGGTCGGAATGATGTGACCACTTGACTTTGAGGAATTTGATAGACTTGTTGCGAGTCTTGCGCTCAGTTTCTTCAAGGATAGCAACGGGGTGCTCACGATAAGACATGTCTTCTTGGAGATCAATGTCTTCGAAGTTGACGGTGCGGTCAAGGGTCTTGAAGCACTTGCGCAGTTGAGACATGTGAAACACGTCGTGCACGTTTGCAAAGTTGATAGATGAGATCGCCTCTCTTGCTGACGATCTTGAAAGGACCCACATATCTAGGGGAAAGCTTCCCTTTGATACCGAAGCGACGAGTACCTTTCATTGGAGAGACGCGGAGGTAAACATGGTCTGCGATCTCGAAAGCCAAGTCACGATGCTTGCTATCATAGTAACTCTTCTGGCGCGATTGTGCGGCTTTGAGATTATCACGAATGACTTTGCTCATCTCTTCTGCTCTCTGTTATCAAGTCATTACCAAGAAGTTGGTGTTCACCAGTCTCTGACCAGTGAAGAGGAGTATGGCACTTCCTTCCATAGAGAATTTCAAATGGGGCCTTGCCCGAACTCGCTTGGAAGCTATTGTTGTAGGAGAACTCGGCATATGGAAGACAATCTTCCCACTTCATACCGAAAGACATGACGCAAGCCCTGAGCATATCTTCAAGAATCTGATTAGCTCGCTCGACTTGGCCACTAGTTTGAGGATGAAAAGTTGTGCTGAAACGGATGTTGGTGCCCATGGCCTTCTGAAAAAAATCCCAAAACATGGAGGTGAAGATGCTGCCATGATCTGAAGATATCAACTACGGAATGCCATGTAGAGAGACAATCCGGGAGGTATATAGCTCTGCCAATTGAGCTGCTGTGATAGACTCTTTGAAAGGAAGGAAATGAGCCACTTTAGTGAGTTTGTCGATGACAATGAAGATAGCATCATTGCCGCGCTTGGACTTTGGAAATCCATTCACGAAGTTCATCTCAATATGGTCAAACTTCCATTCTATAATGGCAAGAGGTTGGAGGAGACCAGCTGGCCGTTGGTGTTCTGCCTTAACTCTTCTGCAGATATCACATTCATTCATGAACTGAGCAATCTCGCGCTTCATTCGAGTCCATCAATACGGCTTCTTGAGGTCCTGGTACATCTTTGTACTTCCAGGGTGGATAGAGAGGAGTGAATTGTGAGCCTCGTTCATAATGACTTTACGAAGGTCACCTTTAGGCACAACAATGCGATCCTCGAAGAATAGAGTATCCTTGTCATCAAGACGATAGCACTTGTACTTGGGTTGACTCTTGGCAATCCCAATCTTCACCTTCTTCACCATAGCATCAAGAAGTTGAGCCTCGCGAATCTAATCTTCCAAGGTAGGAGAGACTTGGAGGTTGGCGAGGAAACCTTGAGGAACAACTTGCAGATTGAGTTTGCGGAAAGCTTCACAAAGCTCGGGTTCGTAAGGCTTGATAATCAAACTGTTGCAGTAAGCCTTCCTGCTCAATGCGTCAGCAATTACATTGGCCTTGCCTGGAGTACTCGATACTCGGATTATACTCTTGAATCATTTGGACCCAACGAATCTGCCTAAGGTTGAGATTAGGCTGAGTGAAGATGTACTTGAGACTCTTATGATCAGTGAAGATGTCCACTTTTCTTCCCATAAGAGATGTCTCCAAGTTAAAAGAGCATGCACAACTGCCACCAACTCGAGGTCATGAGTGGGGTAGTTATTTTCATTGGGCTTCAACTGGCGAGAGGTATAGGCCACAACATTCTTCTCTTACATCAACACTGCACCAAGACCTTGAAGGGAAGCATCACAGAAGACCTCAAATGGTTTGGATTCATTAGGAGGAGTCAGAACTGGAGCAGTGATTAACTTCTCTTTCAGGGTGTTGAAAGCGATGTCACATTCAGGAGACCAAACGTACTTGACGTGCTTTTGGAGAAGGTTGGAAAGAGGCTTCGCGATCTTTGAAAAGTTCTCAACAAACCTTTGACAATAGCTTGCGAGACCAAGGAAGCTGCGGAGTTGCTTCACATTCTGAGGTGGTTCCCAATTCACAATTGCAGACACCTTCTTAGCATTAACCGCTATGCCCTTGGCAGAGATGATTTGTCCAAGGTAGAGAACCTCATTGAACCAAAACTCACACTTTGAAAACTTGGCATAGAACTGATGTTCTCTGAGCTTATCCAGCACCAAACGCAAGTGCTTGGCATGATGTTCCTTGTTCTTGGAAAAAACCAAAATGTCATCGAGGTAGACCAAGACGAAGTCATTTGTGTAGGCGTTGAAGATGAAATTCATCATGTGAGAGAATGTTGGAGGAGCATTGACGAGGCCGAAAGACATGACAGTGTATTCATATGAACCATAGCTTGTTCTGAATGTTGTCTTAGGGATATCTTGCTCACGAATGCGAATCTGATGATAGCCCATACGGAGATCAAGCTTGGAGAATACTTGAGCACCTTTGAGTTGTTTAAACAGCTCATTGATGTTGGTAAGTGGGTAGTTGTTCTTTATGGTCTTCTTGTTCAATGGACGGTAGTCGACACAGAGTCGGTCCATTCCATCCTTCTTCTTCACAAAAAGGCAACCACAACCCCATGGAGAAGAACTAGGTCGGATGAGACCCATTCGCTCTTGAATATCGAGTTGCTTCTTCACCTCCTTCAACTCTTCAGGTCCTAGCTTGTAAGGACGTTTGCAAACAGGTTCCGTGCCAGGCTCAAGATCGATGACGAATTCAACTGGCCGGTGCGGAGGCATTCCTGGAAGCTCTTCTATAAAGACGTCTTGATATTCGCAAACGACCGGAATTTGAGAGATGGCATCCAGCTCACCCTTCTCATTGAGAGAAAACAGTCGAATGGTATCATCCCTTGCGGCAAAGACAATTACATCCTCAGACGAATGAGTCCATTGAATCTGCCTGGCAGCACAATCAAGCTGAGCCTTGTGCTTAGAAAGCCAATCCATTCCAAGAATAAGATCAATATCCAAGTTACCAAGGACCACTTGAGAGGATAGAAACTTATAGTCGCCCAACGTGATAGTAACATCCGGGACGCAATTGTTAGATGTCATTTTCTTGCCCGGGGACACAATCTTCAACGGGAAAGGAATCCTTTCGGTCACAAATTCATGCTTGGCAACAAATGATCTTGAAATAAAAGAAAGCGATGCACCAGTGTCAAAAAGAACTTTTGCAGGAACATCGTTAACATGAAGGTTACCCATAATCACATCTGGCGAGTCCTCTGCCTGAGCTGCGTTCAACAAGTTGACCTTGGCGTGCTTGGGGTTATGCTTGAGCACTGCATTGCTAGCAGATCTCACAGGAGGAGGAAGACGCGTCTGATTGGAGCATTTGTTGGCATAGTGACCCTTCTATTGGCACTTGTTGCACGTGACCTCCGAGAGCGGACGGTGATACGAAGCACTTGATCTTGGATCTTGAGACGAAGTCTTTTTCTAAAAGCCAGGGTTGGGTGGGTGGGAAGATCCATTGCCACCTTTGCTCTTCTGCTGATAAGCCTGACGGAACGGAGGAGGAGGAGGCAGCCAATACTTTTGCTGCTTAGCCACTTGAGTTGAGGAAGAAGGAGTCGCATCTCTGACTCGCTTCTTGGAAGCATCGCACTTGAGTTGAGCAGCCTCTTGTTTCAGTGCCATGTCGTAAAACTCATCGTACTTCTGAGGCTCGAAAAGCACGAGAGCAAGTTGAAGCTATTCTCTGAGGCCACCCCTGAACTGATAAATCATGCTCTTCTCGTCAGGGACGTCCTACTTGGCGAAATGAGCGAGCTTCTGGAACATGATGTTATACTGGTAAACAGACAAGCTGCCTTGCTTCAGGTTGCCGAATTCCTCACGCTTGCTTTCAACAACACTCTGAGGAATGTGATGAGCTTTGAAGTCTTGATGGAATTCATCCCAGGTAATCGCACGGCCTCCTATGGAATCTTTGTACTGCTGAAACCATTCTGCAGCTTGGTCTTTGAGTTGGAAGGAGGCAAACTTGACAAAGTCCTTAGGCCTAACGTTACTGCACTCGAAATGCTTGCATATATCCACGAGCCAATCATCAGCGTCTGAGGCCTCGACACAGTTGCTGAAGGTCTTAGACTGGTTAGCAAGGAACTGGTTGAGTGTAGCAAACTGATTCTTGATTGTTGCCATGGCCTTGGTTGCGCTCTTGCAGAATTTGCATGATCAGCTGCGTGTTTGCATTGGTAGCGGCCATCACAGCTTGCCATGCCTCCGGAGGTGGAGGTGGTGGTGGCGGATCCTGATTCTGATTCTGACCCTTAGCAGGAGCCATCCTGAAGAGGGTGACATCCGTTAGCATCTTGACAGAAAAATATTCAAGCTGAATCAAATGGATTGAAATTGCAACATAAAGTCTTCACATCCAAACAAAATGAACGAATGAATTCCAATTGAAATGGTCACATTTCCATAAATTGAGAAGCCACTTAGATAGTGGTAGAAGAATAAAACAACAAGGTACGGACAAGAACAAATACTTGGTGAGGATTACCCAATCCCAAACCAAATATCCGCGGAAGAAGAACTAGAGCTACAAGAATTCCCACCTATGAAACTCCCGAACCTTTCCGGTTATGCAATCAGGTGTTGGGGATACACGGGAAGCATAATATCTCACCCAAAGCTAGCAAATCCTACATCCAGCTGTATCCATCCTTCAACACATAACCAAGAAACCTTCGGAAATCATTTACCTCAACCTTCGAAAAGCATCCGTTATACAAGTTATGGCAATACTCCCGAACTCCCGCCCCAGTACTGCGTGGCGTTGAGGTTATCTAACCAACAACTGCATAAAAGAGATTTTCGATGTCGGCGAAACACAGGTATTCCAGAATCTCAACGATAAAATTGTGACGACAACACCTCGGAGCTCAACTCCCAGGGACACTGCCACAACCCCTAAATGTCAGGAGGCACCAAGACAATGTTCACGTCACAAAACCATCGGAACAATTCCAAGATACCCGCGTGATCATAAAATTTTTTAGTGAAATTTGAGAAGAGAAGAGTCAAAACTCTACGTCAGGATGCCTCAGCAGAGCGAAATTTTAGAAGAGAAGGGCCTGAGGAGTAAAAAGAATTCCTAACTCTCTGATATATAATTCCTAAATGACTCAAAACATTTTTCTAGACTCAACAACGCCAGCGATTTGATCAAGCAGGGGGCTCCTAAGGTCGGGGAAGGCTCTGATTACCAACTTGTAACGCCCTCGATGCGGCTATATCTCCCATGTGTCGAAGCATGACTTAGAGGCATAACCGCATTGAAAGCAATGTGGCAAGTGAGGTAATCTTCACAACATCCCATGTAAATAAATAAAGGGGAAAGGATACATAGTTGGCTTACACTCGCCACGTCACACAAATACATAAATCAGTCATTACATTCATCCAATACACTCATGGTCCGACTACGGAACCAAAATAAAGATCAACCCCCAAATGCGACAAAGTCCCCGATCGCCCCAACTGGGCACCACTACTGATCATCTAGGAAAGACATGTAGTAATGACGAGAGTCTTCATCAAACTCCCACTTGAGCTCGGTCATATCATCTGGAGCGGTATCATCGGTCCCTCCATCTGGTTTGGAAGTAATCTGTGAGTCACGGGGACTCAGCAATCTCACTCCCTCGCGATCAAGACTATTTAAGCTTATAGGTAAGGTAAAGGTATGATGTGGAGCTGCAACAAGCGACTAGCATATATGGTGGCTAACATACGCAAAAGAGAGCGAGAAGAGAAGGCAAAGGCACGGTCGAACAACTATGATCAAGAAGTGACCCTAGAACAACCTACGTCAAGCATTACTCCAACACCGTGTTCACTTCCCGGACTCCGCCGAGAAGAGACCCTCACGGCTACACACGCGGTTGGTGCATTTTAATTAAGTTAAGTTTCAGGTTATCTACAACCGGACATTAACAAATTCCCATCTGCCCATAACCGCGGGCACGGCTTTCGAAATTTCAAATCCCTGCAGGGGAGTCCCAACTTAGCCCATCACAAGCTCTCACGGTCAACGAAGGATATTCCTTCTCCCAAGACAATCCGATCAGACTCGGCATCCCGGTTACAAGACATCCTCGACAATGGTAAAACAAGTCCAGCAACACCGCCCGAATGTGCCGACAAATCCCGATAGGAGCTGCACATATCTCGTTCTCAGGGCACACTCAGATGAGACATCCTACGAGTAAAACCAACCCTCAAGTTGCCCCGAGGTGGCCCCGCAGTCTACTCGGTCGGACCAACACGCAGAGGAGCACTAGCCCAGGGGGGTTTAATAAAGATGACCCTCGGGGTCCGGAAACCCAAGGGAAAAAAGGCTAGGTGGCGAATGGTAAAACCAAGGTTGGGCATTGCTGGAGGAGTTTTATTCAAGGCGAACTGTCAAGGGGGTCCTATTATAACCCGACCGTGTAAGGAACGCAAAATCCGGGAACATAACACTGATATGACGGAAACTAGGGCAGCAAGAATTGAACAAAACACTAGGCATAAGGCCGAGTGTCGGTGTCAAAACCGGCGGATCTTGGGTAGGGGGTCCCGAACTGTGTGTCAAGGCCGGATGGTAACAGGAGACAAGGGACAAGATGTTTTTTACCCAGGTTCAGGCCCTCTCGATGGAGGTAATACCCTACTCCTGCTTGATTAATATTGATGATATGGGTAGTACAAGAGTAGATCTACCATGAGATCAAGGGGGCTAAACCCTAGAAGCTAGCCTATGGTATGATTGTTGTGTATGGAGTTGATTGCCTACGGACTACAACCCTCCGGCTTATATAGACACCGGATAGGGTTAGGGTTACATAAAGTCGGTTACAATGGTAGGAGATTTTGAATATCCGCATCACCAAGCTTGCTTTCCACGCCAAGGAAAGTCCCATCCGGACACGGGACGAAGTCTTCAATCTTGTATCTTCATAGTCCAGGAGTCCGGCTGAAGGTATAGTCCGGCTACCCGAACACCCCCTAATCCAGGACTCCCTCAGTAGCCCCTGAACTAGGTTTCAATGACGACGAGTCCGGCGTGCAAATTGTCTTCGGCATTGCAAGGAGGGTTCCTCCTCCAAGTCCTTCGTAGAAGATTGTAAACACCAAGAGTAGTGTCCGGCTCTGCAAAATAAGTTTCCACATATTGCCATAGAGAGAATAATATTGACACAAACCCAATCTGCCGACGTATTCCGCAGTGCGTCATCACACTACGGCCAAGTCCTTTACTCAAATCGTTTTTACTTTTCCACCTCAGCATGTTTTGCGAGGCGGTTTCCTTGGCACGTCTTGTCAAAGCAGAGATCGTGTACCCCCTTTACGGGATTCTCATCAATATGGACGTGGGTAACCCAACCGCGCCATTTATCACGACGCTTGGGAGGCAAGCAAGTTTTACTAGGCTGGTGGGGACGCACAACCGCATTCGCCCATATAAGGGGATAAGGATCCACCCTTTTACCTACGCCTTCTTCCTCTTTTGCCTATCCATCTCCTGCGCACTCGAGCTCCAGCGCCCAAGCCCGCACTTCCCACCTCAACCTTCTCCAGCAATGTCCGGAGCGGGAGGCAAGTGGATGGTCTCCTCCGTCACGGATGGCCATGTCAAAAAGCTAAGGAAGGCCGGATACTTGTCCAAAGACATCGCGCACCGGCTTCCCGAGGAGGGGCAGCTTCTCCCCACCCCAAGGCCCCATGAGAGGGTAGTATTCCTTCCCCACTTCCTCCACGGACTGGGTTTTCCACTCCACCCATTTGTCCGGGGGCTCATGTTTTACTATGGCCTGGATTTCCACGATCTGGCCCCGAACTTCGTCCTCAACATCTCGGCGTTCATCGTCGTGTGCGAGGCCTTCCTCCGCATCCGCCCCCATTTCGGCCTCTGGCTCAAGACCTTCAACGTCAAGCCCAAGGTGGTGCGCTGCAGCCAGGCGGAATGCGGAGGCGCCATGGCGGGCAAGATGGCCAACGTCCTATGGCTCGAGGGCTCCTTCGTGGAGACCCTGAAGGGGTGGCAATCGTGGTGCTTTTACATCACTGAGCCGTGCGATCCGAAATGGATCGCAACCCCCGAGTTCCGATCCGGACCCCCCACGCGACTTATGTCCTGGAAAGAGACGGGCCTGTCGTGGGGCGACGAAAAAGAGGTGACCGGACTGCAGACATGCATCCAGGCCCTGGTGAGCAAGCCGATCAAGCTCGTCAATGTAGTCCAGGTTATGCTCGTCCGCCGGATCCTCCCGTGTCAACAACGGGGCTTTAATCTGTGGGAGTTCAACCCGGCGCAGCACCAAACCCTTAACAGGCTCTTCGACACGACGTATGAAGATGTCTGGAAGGTGCTAACCAAAGGCGCCGAGGCTCCCACATCCGCTTCCGAGGACCGCGGATACAGCTCACAGCGTCACGCTAGCGAGGTAAGCTATTTTCACCTTTTACAGGATGTTAAGTTTTTTCATAGTTTGACTCTATGCGGGATCTAAGCTCCCTTACCTTTGACAGGCTTGGCGGGCGAAGTCCGGATCAATTAACTGTCCGGCTCCCTTGCCCGAAGACCCAGCCCCCGCTCTACTAGCGAAGCTGCTGGTTCCGGCACCTTATGTGGTGCCGGAGAAGAAGGCCAAGAAGAAGAAGGCCACGGGGACTCGAAAGAGTTCCCGGCATATGGTGGTGTCGGACTCGTCGTCCGACGAGTCCGAGACGCACTCCCCCCGTGAAGACGAGGAGGAGGAAGAAGAAACCTCTCCCCCCCAGCGGGGGGAGGAGAGAAGAGGAAGGCCGCCCCAACGGGGGAGGCCGAGGGGTCTAGGAAAAGGAAGACCCCTCCGCCCGACTACGCCCCCAACGCCGAAGAGGGCAAAGAGGAGTGGCCAAACAGGGCCAACCGTCCGGCAAAATTGTAAGTTTGGATATCAGAATAACTCATGATGTTCCTTTGTTGCACAACTTTCCCTAATGTCGAACATAATTATGCAGCCCGCCCCGGGCCGAACTCAACGAGTCATCGAGCGGCTCCCTGGATTCATCGGACGTGAACTCAGTTCCGCCCGCTGTCTCCCCCCGCACTGCGGACGACGCTGAAGTGGCGTCGCAACAAGCTCCGGGGCAGGAGGAGGTGGTCCTGGAGGAGCCGCAGGGTGACCTCCCGGACCCTAGGAGTAAAGGGGACAAGACCCCCAAGGGCTCCAAGTCCGGCTTTGTGCCGGACACCGCGCCGGAATCTTCAACAGTTCCAGACCGCGGTAGGCGAACTCCTTCCAAGAGGAGCAAGCCTTCTGAGCCGGCGGCCTCCGTCCAACCGGAGGTGCCGGACTATCTGCTCGAGGTGCTTGACGGCGCCTCCATCGACGAGGAGCACCATACTATTATGAGTACGGTGATCCAGAAGGTTCAGTCCGCCAAGAGCGGACTGAGTGAAGCTTGCGCTAGCCTCCTAATGGGCTTCGAGGTAAGTAAAAATATGTAAAAATATAACCGCATAGATAGTAGCCCCTGATGCTCTGTTTGGCGTTCGGAAAGAAAAGTCGAATAGAGGATCTAGTAAATTTCGCAGGAGTCTAACAATAAAGAGTCAATATGCGTGTGCAGGCTTCGCTGCTATCCACCGCCGCACTAACTGCAGAGGTGGGTGTCCTGAAACAGGACCTCAAGCGGACCGAGCAAGAGCTCGGCCTTGCCAAGCGACAGCTCGAGGAAAAAGAAGGTAGGAAATACCTTACAGAAAAAGTGCCTATAGAGAGGCGTGATTGCAAAAAATAACAGGATTGCACTGCTTATTATAGGGGCCATGACTGAGGTGGCGACCCTCAAGCAGGCGCTGTCCGAGGCCAAAAAGAAAACGGCCGCGGAGCGTACCGAGCGAGAGAAACTTGGGGCTCAGGTCGGCGAGGTGCAGCAAGAGCTTCAGGCTCTCATGAAAAAACATGAGAGTTTGGAGCTTGAGTCAAAGACCCAAGCGTCCGAGCTCGCGGCGGCCCTTGAGACTGCCAAGTCTGCCAAGGCCGAAGCCCAAAAGGCCCTCCAAGAGTTGGAGGAGATTAAGAAGATAGCAGAGGGCAAGGCATTCTTTATGCAAAGCAGAAATATAAAAGTAAACTACTTGTTACTTACCCGAATCCGGAGTTCTCCAGGGGCATTCGCAGATCTTCCCCGTAGCGTATCCGACGCCGCCGCATTCTACTGAGCTGAAGAGGGCAGCTCGACGGAGAAGGTGTTCTGGTCTCAGTATGCTGAGGCCGGACACCTGTGCCCTTGAGCGACCAGCTGAAACAGTTAGTCGAGCTCCACAAGGCGGCCGAACAGGCCATGAAGGGCTTCATAGTTCGGCTGTGGCCCGGAGAGGCCCTGCCTGGGAGCTACTTTGGGCTGGTGCGGCAGCTGGTGGAGGCCTGTCCAAGGCTCGAGGTCATCAAGCGCTCCGTCTGCATCGAAGGTGCCCGTCGGGCCCTTGCCCGTGCAAAGGTGCACTGGGGTAAGCTAGACGATGAGAAGCTTGTGAAGGACGGGCCGCCGCCGGGGAAGGAGCATCGCAAGCCCGAGAACTATTACAAGGATGTTCTTGCGGGTGCCCGCCTTGTGGCGGATGAATGTAGCAAGGATATATTTTTTGAATAAACTCGCTCGTTTTTATCCTGTGCACTGAAAACTTGTTCATAGGCGCTTAAGCAATGCTTGTTGAATTTAAAATATTATTTTCTGTGTGGCCGTTTATCAAAAAATTGAGAGATGGCCAGTCGTCGGCTTCTGTCCCCATGCCACTGGTGCTGGGGTGTTCGGGATAAACCTGAGCACTCTTTTTCCCATAGTTGGGTCCTTCGAGGGAGGCGCCCAGCACAACGAACCAGGCAATCGGACTATAATGCTTGAACACTCTCACTTAGCCATAGAACTTTATAATTTTAAATTTTGGCGAAGCCCCTAGTTCGGAAGACCGAGTTCGGGGCGCTATCCACACCTTGGCCGGACAAATCCGGCTCCTCGCTCGAAGCTGCATAAGTCTTTAGGGACTCGAAAAAACCTCTCGAACAGCGACCGGTCTGTCGCCTCATCATGACAGTCAGTTTTAGCTTTCTCCACTGAGGTGCTTAACCCAGCTCAACCGGGGCACAATCGCAGTGGTTCTGAAAGTGCAACTATCCCTAGGTGGTTTTGGTAATTCATAACAACATATAGCTCATTGAGATAATGCTATTCCAAGATGATTATTTCAGGAAAGCTCAATGATTGGCATGGCATGGATGTGAAAGTGGAACCCTCAAAATGCTAAGGACAAAGGATTGGCTCAAGCTTGAAAGCTCAAGACTCCTCATTTTATATTTTAGTGATCCAAGATCACATTGAGTCTTTAGGAAAAGCCAATACTATCAAGGAGGGATGAGGTGTTGCTTAATGAGCCTCTTGCTTCATGTGCTTAGTGATATGCTCCAAAACCCTCAACTACTTTCCCATATCCACATATGACCTAAACCCTAAGCGAAACTCGGTCCTACCGATTCTTCCTATCCGGCGCCACCGAGTCACACTTGTCATTAGCCACTGCCAAACCCTAGAAATTCGGTCCTACCGATAGGGATCTCGGTCTCACCAAGATGGGGTTGCAAACTCTCTGTTTCCCTTTCGTAACTTTTCGGTCCCACCGAAAGAGCGAATCGGTCCCACCGAGATTGCAATGTAAACTCAGTGTTTCCCCTTTGTAACTTTTCGGTCTCACCGAGTTCCACTCGGTCTCACCGAAAGAGCAAATCGGTCCCACCGAGTTTGCCTGACCAACTCTCTGGTTAGCTAATTACCAAATTCGGTCTCACTGAGTTTGTGTAATCGGTCTCACCGAGATTACGTTATGCCCAAACTCTAACCATATCGGTCCTACCGAGTTGCATGTCAGTCCCACCGAAAATCACTAACGGTCACTAGGTTTACATTTTCGATCCGACCGAGCTTGTTGATTCGGTCCCACTAAGATTGGAAAACTGTGTGTAACGGTTGGATTTTGTGTGGAGGCTATATATACCCCTCCACCTTCTTCTCATTTGATGAGAGAGCCATCAGAACACACACACCATTCCAACTCATATGTTTTGAGAGAGAACCACCTACTCATGTGTTGAGACCAAGGCATTCCATTCCTACCATATGAATCTTGATCTCTAACCTTCCCAAGTTGCTTTCCACTCAAACCCTCTTTCCACCAAATCCAAATCCTATGAGAGAGAGTTGAGTGTTGGGGAGACTATCATTTGAAGCACAAGAGCAAGGAGTTCATTACCTACACACCATTTGTTACTTCTTGGAGAGTGGTGTCTCCTAGATTGGCTAGGTGTCACTTGGGAGCCTCCGACAAGATTGTGGAGTTGAACCAAGGAGTTTGTAAGGGCAAGGAGATCGCCTACTTCGTGAAGATCTACCGCTAGTGAGGCAAGTCTTGTGTGGGCGATGGCCATGGTGGGATAGACAAGGTTGCTTCTTCATGGACCCTTTGTGGGTGGTTGCTTCTTCGTGGACCCTTCGTGGGTGGAGCCCTGTGTGGACTCGCGCAACTGTTACCCTTGGGTGGAGCCCTGTGTGGACTCGCGCAACCGTTACCCTTCGTGGGTTGAAGTCTCCATCAACATGGATGTAGGATAGCACCACCTATCCGAACCACGGGAAAAACATCCATGTCTCCAATAGCGTTTGAATTCTCCAAACCCTTCCCTTTACATTCTTGCAAGTTGCATGCTTTACTTTCTGCTGCCTATATACTCTTTGCATGCTTGCTTGAATTATGTGATGATTGCTTGACTTGTCCTAAATTAGCTAAAATCTGCCAAGAACTAAAATTGGGAAAAGGTTAAGTTTTTATTTGGTCAAGTAGTCTAATCATCCCCCCTCTAGACATACTTCCGATCCTACAAGTGGTATCAGAGCTTTGGTCTCCATTTGCTTGATCTCCATAGCTTTTGGTGGTCATAGCCTTGGTTTCACAACCTAGGAGAGTATGGCGTCTAGCGAGGGAAATTATCACCGTAGAGGTCCTTACTTTGATGGTACTAATTTTGCTAGTTGGAAGCATAAAATGAAAATGCATATTCTTGGACATAACCCCGCCGTTTGGGCTATTGTGTGTGTTGGTTTGCAAGGTGACTTCTTTGATGGGAGAGAACCGAACCGTGAAGCTACCACGGATGAGTTGAAGATGTTGCAATATAATGCTCAAGCTTGTGATATTCTCTTCAACGGATTGTGCCCCAAAGAATTCAACAAAATCAGCCGTCTTGAGAATGCAAAGGAAATTTGGGACACTTTGATTGATATGCACGAAGGTACCGACTCCGTCAAGGAATCCAAGTTGGATGTGCTTCAAAGCCAACTTGACAAGTTCAAGATGAAGGATGGTGAAGGTGTCGCTGAAATGTACTCTAGGCTTGCTCTCATCACAAATGAGATTGCCGGCTTAGGAAGTGAAGAGATGACCGATAAATTCATCATCAAGAAGATTCTAAGAGCCTTGGATGGAAAATATGATACCGTGTGCACATTGATCCAAATGATGCCCAATTACAAAGATCTCAAGCCAACGGAAGTGATTGGAAGAATTATTGCTCATGAGATGTCACTTAAGGATAAAGAGGAACTTCACAACAAATCAAGTGGTGCCTATAAAGCCTCATGTGAAGCTCCTACATCATCAAGTGAGAAACAAGACTTCAATGAAGAATTGAGCTTAATGGTGAAGAACTTCAACAAGTTCTACAAGAGTAGAAGCAAAGATAGAAGCTTCAAGTCAAGGTCCTACAATGACAAAAGATCTTCTAGTCGAGAGCGAAACTGCTACAATTGTGGAAGACCCGGACACTATTCCAATGAGTGTACGGCTCCCTACAAGAGAAGAGAAGATTCTCCAAGAAGAAGAAGCAAAGAATCACCACCAAGAGAGAGAAGGAGTAGAGATGATCGTTATGAACGAAGATACTCACGGAGAAGCAAGGATTCAGAAAGGAAGGAAAAATCATCAAGGACCTACACAAGAAGAAGACATCAAGCTCATGTTGGTGAATGGGTATCCGGCTCCGACTCTGACAGCCACTCCGAGAGAAGTTATCACTCCGACTCCGAAGATACTCAAGATGAAGATTTTGCCGGTCTAGCACTTGTGTCAACCAACTCCTACGACATATTTGACTCACCAAATGAGGGAATTGGAAGATGCTTCATGGCCAAAGGTCCTAAGGTAACACACCCCGAGTATGTTGATTTCAATAGTGATGAAGATGACTTGTTAGGTGATGATTTTCTTGTTGACAACTCTAGTGATGAATACTATGATGAAATGTCAATTAAACATGCTAATCAAGATAAAATGAATGACAATGATAAGGAGAAGATTGAGGTCCTAACTAAAGAACTAAACACTCTTAAGTTAGCTCATGAAACCATCTTCGAAGATCATCAAGAACTTTTAAGAGCTCATGAGAAATTACGCTTTGAAAAGCTCAATCTTGAGCAAGAGCATGAGTTCTTAAAGGCAATCAATGATGATCTCCGCAAGAAAAGTTCTTCTTACATTGCCAAGCATTTACTCTTATCCACTTACATGCCTCAAGTCAAGTCTAACAAGAAAGATTCTTCCTCTAGTAGTAACAATGATCATGCTAAATCCAATGTTGTTACTTCTAGTAGCTCTCTTTATTCCACTAATGATTCTCTTAGCCAAGTTACACTTGAGCAAGAAAATAGCTTATTGAAGGGAATTATAGAGAAAGGAGTGTACAAAAGCCTTGCCGGGAGTAAGAAATTCGAGGAAATTGTGCGCAAGCAAGGAATGCACCGGAAGAATCAAGGTGTTGGTTTTGAACGAAAGTTCAATGCCAATGGAGTTGAGTGGGAAGAAGATCAATACCCCAAGACAAAGTTTGTCCCTCAACAAGAGAAGTATACTTCTTTCAAGGGGACACAAGGTCAAGATGATCTTCCACCACAAGACTACAAGCAAAAAGGCAAGGACAAGCTTCAAGAGGAAATTGATGCATTTGAAGAAGCTCCAAAGACCTTAGTCAAGTGGATTCCCAAGACTACTTCAAGCTCCACTTCATCAAGTACGACTACAACTCCAAGGATTCCCATCAAGATGATGTGGATCCAAAAGAAGAAGAACTAGAGAGTTCTTGAAGGTGACTCCGCCAACATACTTCACTCTTATCATTTTGGCAAGAACAAGTGCAATCAACTTCCACATCTTGCACTAGTTCAAGGAGTCACAAACCCTCTTGTTGGTAAGACAAGGGACAAGGTAACCTAAAAGTTTTCATGGACATCATCTTTTGTGTGCATCACTCTATGTCCATGGATATCCTTGTTTGTTCCTTGTGGGACTAACCCATGTAGGTATTGAAAGTGCAATTCACTCAAATGGATAGCTCCAAGTGATCTACATCAACATTGAGCATCCACATATTCAACATCTACATGAAGTCATCATCGACAAAACCCAAGGTTAGTTCATCCCTCTTAGGGGGGATATCACATCTAGGGGGAGCTTTACTCTAAGACTTGAGCTAAAGACACTCTAAAGATGTGAACACAACAATGCTTTATGTAAAAGTGGTAACCCCACTCGAGCTTAAACGATGAGTATGACCTATGATCAAGTGTTCTCACTTGACTCCCAAGTCAATATACTCATATATAGATGACCTAGTCATCGCAAATTGCTTGATAGATGCTAGAATTGGTTGTGCATGCCTTGTCACATATTTCATTTGCCATCTTATTGTGTGAGCATGCTGATTGCATATTTTACTCATTCGAGGACATCCACTTGTTGTTTTGATTGTTTGGTTTTATCTTCTTTTGCCAAGTGGATGGACAAGAATGCCTAAGAACCTCCTCTAGCTATCTATGCTTTTCTCGTCTCAAACTCTATTCATGCTGCATCACAAAATTTGATCAAGTCAGATGTGAACCACTCTGTGTGAGGAGCGCTCGGAGTCCCCGATTCGTCATAGACTTAAACTTCCAAAACCTCTTTATGATTCTCGGTCTGACCGATACTCCACCTTCGGTCCTACTGAGATCATTAAGTTGATCTAGGTTTTCGATCTCGGTGCAACCGATCTGAACCTTTCGGTCACACCGAGTTTTAGTAACTCCACACAGTTATGAATCTCGGTGCCACCGAGTTGTTCCACTCGGTCACACCGACAGGGTCGGGCTATATATAGTCACGGGCAAAATTTGGAAATTTCTCCGAACCCCTTCGCCCGCGCGATAGCCTGCTCTGCCCTTGTAGTCTCCGGATCGTCTTCTCGCCGCCAGCAGCCTCCAGTCGCTGGTCTCCATCGCTCTCAACGGGAATTCTGCCCCGCTGTTGCCACCGTAGCAAGTCCCCGCCGAACTAGGGTATGGACTTGATCTTTGTGCTATTCCTCAATCTGATTCCTAGCACATTGTGATCATATTGATTCTAGCCACGTTTGAGAAACTTCTATCCAGTCAAAATGCCCGTAGATTAGGTTTGATTCGAAAATTCTAGGTTTAGGTTTCCGCCGAAACCATCTCGGACCCACCGAGTTGAAAAACTCGGTCCCGCCGATTTGGCTTATGCCATTGCACAAGTGAGACTCGGTCTGACCGAGAATTACTTATCGGTGTGACCGATTTTTGAACTCAGTGAAACCCTAGCAGTCTCGGTGCCACCGAACTGTGACTCGGTCCTACCGAGTTCACTAGTTTAGGTTCCAAAACTGCTTCGGTATCACCGAGTTTGAAAATCGGTAGATCCGAGATGATTTCAGTGGGAAACTAAAACTAAGTTTTTGGATCATTCTTTTGCAAAAATCTCTGCATTTTGTGATGCTCATCTTTTCTATCTCATCTATAATCTATTCACAGGGTCAGCAGTCAGTTTGCAGCATGTCTGATCAAAGTGATAGCCAAAATATGTCAGAGCGGCAAGTGGTGATGAGTGAGGGCACTAGTCCCTGCAGTTCATCTGATGAAGGCAGCAGGAGCACTCCTAGCAATTTGCCAAAGGCTGCCATGAGACAAAGGAAGAAGAGGACTTCAGATTCCGAAGATGAGGACTATGTGGCAGAGGAAGAGGCCACTTCCAAGAGAGTTGAGCCAGCTCAAGGCACTAAGCCAGGTCTAAAAATCAAAAGGCCAGCAGGAAGGCAGCCCATGTCAAAGGCAAGAGCCTCAATTGAGAAGCCCACTCCCCAAGAGCCAGTTGCTGCAGAGGGCAAGAAAAGAAAGGAAAGGGTGAAGAAGACTGTGGCTAGAGTGCTTGGCAAAGCTTCCATCATGGAAGAAGAAGAGGAAGAAGAGGTAGCTGCACTAGCACCCAAGGCACCCAAGCTGATGGGTGATGCCATAAGGTCAGGGGCTACTGCATCTAAGCCCAAAGCTGCCTCCAAGCCAAAACCAAAGAGGAATACAAGGAGCATTCCTGCAGCTGAGAAGAACAAGGCCCCAGTGCCTGAGACTGTTGCTGAAGAAGAGGAAGAGAATGTCCTGAGAAAGCTAAAGCCCAAGATCCCAGACCACAACGACGCTCATCCTGTGGCTGAGGACATGAAGCTCAGGAGAGATTCAGGGCTAAGGAAATGGAGAGAAGCAGACCCATATGCTTCAAGGAGAAGGACAGCAGTGGACTACAGGTTTCACACCAAGGAGCAGCAGGATTTTTATGAGACAGTTTTGCTAGATAAGAAGCCAATTGTCTATGACATGAGATGGGTTGACTGGACCTACATGAGGGAGAAGGAGGAACACTACCCAGGAGTATATGACAGCTTTCATGCTTGTGGAGTAGCTGACTTTGTTGGGCAGGAGCTCACAAAGTGGAACGAGGAGCTCATCATGCAGTTCTACTCCACGGCACATTTTTATCCAGATGGGAGGATCACATGGATGTCTGAGGGTACAAGGTACCAATCCACAGTGGCTGAGTGGGCACAGATCATTAATGCCCCAGAGGAGCAAGATGATGACTTGGATATCTATGCTAAGAAGAAGATGGACCATAACTCCATGTCCAATATGTACAAGGAAATTCCCAATGAAGCTCTTGACACCTTCAAGTTTGGCTCTGTGCATTACCTTCTGTCAGGACTGCCTATGATCAATTGGATACTAAGGCACACCTTACTGCCCAAGTCTGGAGATCACAAGATGATCAGAGGCCATGCTATCAACTTGCTACATGTGTTTGATGTGCCTCAGAAGTTCAAGGTGATGAGCCTCATAGTGGAAACAATTAAGAGGACTGCAAAAGATCAAAAGAGGAGCTATGGATATGCCCCTCAAATTCAGGAGCTCATCAACTCCAAGATGGGCACGGGCATATATCTATTGGACAAGGAACACCTGCCCATCCATCCAGATTTCGAGGACAATCAAGTTGTCATGACTGAGAACGAGCCATCAGTTGCCCAAGCATACGCGAAGAAGGAGAAGGCGAGGAAGGAGAAAGCTGCCAAGATGCCTACTCAAGAGGAGGCATCTGAATACTTCTTGAAGACCAAACAAGAGCAGCTTGGTTACTTGATTGCATCCACACTGAGGATTGAGCAAAGTCTGGCCACCCTCACTCAGACTCGGCAGAGCCTAGAGAGAATCATGGAACAGAAGTTCTATGACTTGGATGTCAAAGTAATGGAAGTTTAGTCTGCAGTGGAGCAGCTCCAGGAGGACATGCAGGAGAGGAGAGGCAGGACTACCACTCATACCTTTGCCAGAGTGCCACGAGGCCCGAGGTCATCTGCCATGCCAGTTACTGACACCAGAGCCACCACTTCAGCACCAGCTACAACCTCAGTTCCACCAGCTCCAGCATCTACTTCAGCTCCAACTCCAGCGACTACTTCAGCATCTACCGAAGCCTTCGTCCTTGGAGTGATCCGGACTCCACCACCACCTGAAGATCAAGCCTGAGCATCGATCTAGTGCTATGCATTTTCTAAGAACTTTTTGGTAACTTGTTGCCGAAGGGGGAGAAGATGTATAGATCATAGGCTTCGAGAGAGAGAGAGAGTGTTGCTTTTCTCTCTTGCTTTATTTGGTGGTTTTTCGAACTTGTTTGCTTTTGAGTGCTTGAGATACTACGTCATTATTTGTGAGACATTGATGATCATGTGTTTGATCATAAGCTACACTTAATGTTTGCTTAATGCTATTCATTATCTATCTTATGTGATCATTCACTTTTCTTGGTGATGAGTGCATGTATTTCATTCTTATCATTTTGAGCGCTCCACCAAGATGTATGTGACATGGAAGAGTAACCCATGACTCTAACTCTTTGTGCATTTTCAGTCCAAAGCAAATTTTAAATATGCACAAATTTAGGGGGAGCTCTTACTTATCACATACTTCTCAAAGCGACGATATATTTCTTGCTTATTATCATTGGTCGAAGCTTTGATCTATATGTTGTCATCAATTACCAAAAAGGGGGAGATTGAAAGTGCAACTATCCCTAGGTGGTTTTGGTAATTCATAACAACATATAGCTCATTGGGCTAATGCTATTCCAAGATGATTATTTCAGGAAAGCTCAATGATTGGCATGGCATGGATGTGAAAGTGGAACTCTCAAAATGCTAAGGACAAAGGATTGGCTCAAGCCTGAAAGCTCAAGACTCCTCATTTTATATTTTAGTGATCCAAGATCACATTGAGTCTTTAGGAAAAGCCAATACTATCAAGGAGGGATGAGGTGTTGCTTAATGAGCCTCTTGCTTCATGTGCTTAGTGATATACTGCAAAACCCTCAACTACTTTCCCATATCCACATATGACCTAAACCCTAAGCCAAACTTGGTCCTACCGATTCTTCCTATCCGGTGCCACCGAGTTACACTTGTCATTAGCCACTGCCAAACCCTAGCAATTCGGTCCTACCTATAGGGATCTCGGTCTCACCGAGATGGGGTTGCAAACTCTCTGTTTCCCTTTCGTAACTTTTCGGTCCCACTGAAAGAGTGAATCGGTCCCACCGAGATTGCAATGTAAACTCAGTGTTTCCCCTTTGTAACTTTTCGGTCTCACCGAGTTCCACTCGGTCTCACCGAAAGAGAAAATCGGTCCCACCGAGTTTGCCTGACCAACTCTCTGGTTAGCTAATTACCAAATTCGGTCTCACCGAGTTTGTGTAATCGGTCTCACCGAGATTATGTTATGCCCAAACCCTAACCATATCGGTCCTACCGAGTTGCATGTCAGTCCCAACGAAAATCACTAACGGTCACTAGGTTTACATTTTCGGTCCGACCGAGTTTGTTGATTTGGTCCCACCAAGATTGGAAAACTGTGTGTAACAGTTGGATTTTGTGTGGAGGCTATATATACCCCTCCACCTTATTCTCATTCGATGAGAGAGCCATCAGAACACACACACCATTCCAACTCATATGTTCTGAGAGAGAACCACCTACTCATGTGTTGAGACCAAGACATTCCATTCCTACCATATGAATCTTGATCTCTAGCCTTCCCAAGTTGCTTTCCACTCAAACCCTCTTTCCACCAAATCCAAATCCTATGAGAGAGAGTTGAGTGTTGGGGAGACTATCATTTGAAGCACAAGAGCAAGGAGTTCATTACCTACACACCATTTGTTACTTCTTGGAGAGTGGTGTCTCCTAGATTGGCTAGGTGTCACTTGGGAGCCTCCGACAAGATTGTGGAGTTGAACCAAGGAGTTTGTAAGGGCAAGGAGATCGCCTACTTCGTGAACATCTACCGCTAGTGAGGCAAGTCCTGTGTGGGCGATGGCCATGGTGGGATAGACAAGGTTGCTTCTTCGTGGACCCTTTGTGGGTGGTTGCTTCTTCGTGGACCCTTCGTGGGTGGAGCCCTGTGTGGACTCGCGCAACCGTTACCCTTGGGTGGAGCCCTGTGTGGACTCGCGCAACCGTTACCCTTCATGGGTTGAAGTCTCCATCAACGTGGATGTAGGATAGCACCACCTATCCGAACCACGGGAAAAACATCCGTGTCTCCAATAGCGTTTGAATTCTCCAAACCCTTCCCTTTACATTCTTGCAAGTTGCATGCTTTACTTTCCGCTGCCTATATAATCTTTGCATGCTTGCTTGAATTATGTGATGATTGCTTGACTTGTCCTAAATTAGCTAAAATCTGCCAAGAACTAACATTGGGAAAAGGTTAAGTGTTTATTTGGTCAAGTAGTCTAATCACCCCCCTCCTCTAGACATACTTTCGATCCTACAGGTTCTCCTAGTGCTACATTAGCTGATATAGTGGAACGTAAGGCACCAAAACATAGGAGCCGAGCAAACCCAACTATTGACCCAAATCATGATTCGGAGCCGATGCATATAGTGCTATAAGTTCGGGGTGCCTCACTTGTGAAAGTGTACGGACTTCTCACACCATATTAAAGGGTACTGAAGCCCCTGGCGTACTTGCCGTACCACAGTGTATGGGTGCAACATGTCATTAATGAACATATATAAAAGAGAGCAATGCAGAAAATAGACAAAAGCTATGCATTGTTTATATAAAGGCTATTTATCAAAGCCGAACGATACACATAGTGCGGTAAGAAAAAGATATTGGACTATTCAGTATGTCCTGACTGGGGGCAGGCTGCGGAATTGTATTTAAAACGGGTATACCGCTCGTAACAGAGACCACCTGGGAGTTCCATAGTGCGGCATGGCTTGTCTGCCTCCCTGGATCTTGCATCGTTTGTGCGGCAGTCGAATTGCCGAATAGGTCGTCCGAAGTATGGAGTCCTGAAGGTAAGAAAAAATTAAAAAGAGAATCCGGCAGCCCCTAGTACATTTTAAGCCGTATTCTGGGCGTGCCGTTACTGTGCCCCTTCCCCTGTGCCCATGGTATTTCAAGGGCGTAGTTATGTACGCGAGGTACTGGTTTCGCTATGTCGCGATAGCTGGGGTTGGGGCCGCATTGCTACGCTTGCTCAGAGTGTGCCAGTCGGTCCTGCTGTGGGTTACTCCGGGCGCGCTTGGCAGTGTCTGGCTTTTTAATGGCCGGACTAGAGAATTGCCTGAGAAGGCTACTTTGTACCTCCGCTGCGAGAGCCGCCGTATGCTCCTCCGTACGGAGGGAGTGTTCGGTGTTTCCGTTGACCGTAATTACTCCTCGAGGGCCTGGCATCTTGAGCTTGAGATATGCGTAGTGCGGCACCGCATTAAACTTTGCAAATGCGGTTCGTCCGAGCAGGGCGTGATAGCCACTGCGAAACGGGACTATATCGAAGATTAACTCTTCGCTTCGGAAATTGTCCGGGGATCCGAAGACCATGTCAAGTGTTACTGAGCCTGTACAGTTGGCTTCTACACCTGGTATAACGCCTTTAAAGGTCGTTCTTGTGGGCTTAATCCTTGGGGAATCTATGCCCATTTTCCGCACTGTATCCTGATAAAGCAGGTTCAGGCTACTGCCGCCGTCCATGAGGACTCTTGTGAGATGAAATCCGTCAATGATTGGGTCAAGAACCAATGCGGCGAAGCCGCCATGACGGATGCTAGTGGGATGGTCCCTTCGATCAAACGTGATCGGGCAGGAGGACCATGGGTTGAACTTTGGGGCGACTGGCTCTATCGCGTATACATCCCGTAGCGCACGCTTCCGCTCCTGCTTGGGAATGTGGGTTGCGTATATCATGTTCACCGTCCGCACTTGTGGGGGAAAGCCCTTCTGTCCATTGTTGTTCGGCGGCTTGGGCTCCTCGTCGTCGCTGTGCAGCCCCTTGTCTCTGTTTTCGGCCCTTAACTTGCCTGCCTGCTTGAACACCCAACAATCCCTGTTAGTGTGATTGGCTGGCCTTTTGGGGGTGCCATGTATCTGGCACAAGCGATCGAGTATTCAGTCCAAACTAGACGGGCCCTGAGTATTCTTTTTGAATGCCTTTTTCCGCTGATCGGATTTATAGCCTTTGAATCTGGCATTGACTGCCATGTCTTCATTGCTGTTGCTGTTAACGCGGCGTTTTTGCTTATTCCGACGTGTCCTGCCACTTTTGTCCTTGGTATCCGAATTACTAGGGTTCTTTGATAAGTTGTTACTGCGAGCTAGCCAGCTGTCTTCTCCCGCGGAAAAGCGGGTCATGAGTGTCGTGAGGGCTGCCATGGATTTCGGATTTTCCTGTCCCAGGTGCCGGGCAAGCCACTCGTCGCGGATGTTATGCTTGAAGGCTGCTAGGGCCTCTGCGTCCGGATAGTCGACTATTTGGTTTTTCTTTGTTAGGAACCATGTCCAGAATTGTCTAGCCGATTCCTCTGGCTGCTAAATTATGTGGCTTAAGTCGTCGGCATCCGGCGGTCGCAAGTAAGTGCCCTGGAAGTTGTCGAGGAATGCGGCTTCTAGGTCCTCCCAAGAACCGATTGAGTCTGCTGGCAAGCTGTTAAGCCAATGCCAGGCCGGTCCTTTAAGTTTGAGCGGGAGGTATTTGATGGCGTGTAGATCATCGCCGCGTGCCATGTGGATGTGAAGGAGATAATCCTCGATCCATACCGCCAGGTCTGTTGTGCCATCGTATGATTCGATGTTTACGGGTTTGAAACCCTCTGGGATTTTATGATCCATTACTTCATTCGTGAAGCATAGCGGGTGTGCGGCGCCTCTGTACTGGGCTATATCACGACGTAGCTCGGAAGCGCTATGTCTGTTGTGTTCGGCCCGGTCGGATTTGTTGTATCCGGAGTGAAGATCATTGTCACATGCCGTAGGGCGCTTGCGTGATCCGTAGATCGATCTTGTTTGTCTTGCCTTATCCTCCAGTATGTCTCGCAGGTCGGGCGCATTTTCCTGTGCCTTAGTTGAGCGGCGTTGGGGCATGGCTTGGGTGGAGGGCCGAGGGGCCTCTCTGTCGCGGCCGCAAGGTGGCCGGTCTGCCATGTCATGCGCTGGTGATGTAGGTGCTTCCTCCTCTGATCGGGGTAGCGGCCTGTGCTTCGGGTAACTCTTGGAGGGGCGTTCGAGTTCATACTCTTCGGCCGTAAGGAATTCAGTCCATCTGTCAGCTAGCAAATCTTGGGCAGCTTTAAGCTATTGCTGCTTTTTCTTAAGGCTGCTTGCCGTGGCTAAAAGCCTGTGTTTAAAATGCTCTTGTTCGGCGGGGTCTGATGGTATGACGAATTCATCGTCATCGAGGTTTGCCTCGTCCTCGGAGGAAGGCGTATAGTTATCATCCTCGACCTCTCGGTCTGCCGCTCTCTCATGAGGGCTGGCTTCTCCATCTTCCTGTGCCGAATCTTGCTGAGGTGGGTGTTCTTCAGCGTTATCCGGGGTAGTATTATCTCCCGTGCCGGAATCACCGTTTTTGCTTTGGCGGGATTTAGAGCGGCGCCGTTGACGCCGGCGCTTTGGCTGTTTCTTGGGGGCGTCATCCCCCACTGTTCCATCGCCATCTCCATCTTTTGGAGTATCCACCATATATATGTCATATGACGAGGTGGCCTTCCAGCGTCCTACAGGTGCTGGTTCCTGTTCGTCTCCTACATTGTCGTCCATGCCGTCGATATCTTCGGAGCTGAAGTTAAGCATGTCGGTTAGATCGTCGACAGTGGCTACAAAGTGGGTGGTGGGTGGGCCCTGAATTTCCTTATCGTTCGTATCCCACCCTCGCTGACCGTAGTCCGGCCAGGGCTCCCTGATAAAGAGAGAGACTTAAGAGAGTTCAGGATGTCGCCAAAAGGCGAATGTTGAAAGATGTCTGCGGCGGTGAACTCCATTATCGGCGCCCAATCGGATTCGATTGGCAGGGGCATGGGGGGTTCGGAGTCCGGGGAGGAGTCCGGATCCTCGGAGTCATGGGCCATGCAGAGTGCGGGGCTGGAGTTCGGCTCGATCGCCTCTGAGATCGCAGCCCTTGAGGCAGCGTCTAACTGCTGATCCTCGATCGGCGTAGTATGCTCCGAATCAATGGTCGAAACCGATGCGTATGCGGCCTCCAAGGCGTTGTTCGGCGGCAGAGCTATATCATGCCCATCGAGACAGTGCGGCGCACTTGGCTGTGGCTCGAATCCATCGAAGATCAAGTCCCCGTGGATTTCAGCCGTGTAGTTTAGGCTTCCAAACCTGACCTGATGACCAGGGGCGTAGCTTTCGATCTGCTCCAGGTGGCCGAGTGAATTGGCCCGCAGAGCGAAGCCGCCGAAGATGAAGATCTGTCCGGGGAGAAAAGTTTCACCCTGGACCGTATCGTCGTTGATGATCAAAGGAGCCATCGGGCCTAAAGGCGACGACACAGAGGAACTCTCAATGAAAGCACCAATGTCGGTGTCAAAACCAGCGGATCTCGGGTAGGGGGTCCCGAACTGTGCGTCAAGGCCGGATGGTAACAGGAGACAAGGGACAAGATGTTTTTTACCCAGGTTCGGGCCCTCTCGATGGAGGTAATACCCTACTCCTGCTTGATTAATATTGATGATATGGGTAGTACAAGAGTAGATCTACCACGAGATCAAGGAGGCTAAACCCTTGAAGCTAGCCTATGGTATGATTGTTGTGTATGGAGTTGATTTCCTACGGACTACAACCATCCGGTTTATATAGACACCGGATAGGGTTAGGGTTACATAAAGTCGGTTACAATGGTAGGAGATCTTGAATATCCGCATCGCCAAGCTTGCCTTCCACGCCAAGGAAAGTCCCATCCGGACACGGGACAAAGACTTCAATCGTGTATCTTCATAGTGCAGGAGTCCGGCCGAAGGCATAGTCCGTCTACCCGAACACCCCCTAATCCAGGACTCCCTCACCGAGAGTTCCACCCTTTACCAAGTATATAGGTGCATTAAGATAAACAAGATAATATTATGATATCCCAACAATAAACATGTTCCAACAAGGAACGATCTCCAATCTTCACCTACAACTAGCAACGCTATAAGAGGGGCTGAGCAAAGCGGTAACATAGCCAAACAACGGTTTGCTAGGACATGGTGGGTTAGAGGTTTGACATGGCAATATGGGAGGCATGAGAAGCAAGTGGTAGGTATCATAGCATAGGCATAGCAAAAGAGCGAGCATCTAGCAAGCAAAGATAGAAGTGATTTCGAGGGTATGGTCATCTTGCCTGCAAAGTTCTCAGAGTTGCCTTGATCCTCGTAAGCGAACTCAACGGGCTCCTTGTTCACGTACTCATCTCCCGGGTGTACCCAAGCAAGAACAACCAGCAAAAGGAACACAATCAACCACGTGCAATGCTCAAGCAACATGATGCAAACATGGTATGATATGCGGGATGCGATATGTAATGCATAGGCATGATTTGGAAAGGAATGATTGAACCTGGCCTCAACATGGAAATCCAAGAGTGCCCCTTGAAAGAGGAGTTGATTTCGGTTGAAATCAATATAAAGATCACCGGAATCGGATGCACGGTTTGGAAATGGCAAGCAAAACAAATATGGCACCAGTCTGCGATAAACAACAAGTAGCCATCTAAATGCATCAAGATAAATATGCTACAACACCCAAACATAGCAACAAAATACATGGCAGGGATCCACTCATGATGCTTGACAAAAGATGAACACTGAGCTATGGCTAATGCTTGACAAAAGATGAACACTGAGCTACGGCTAATTCACTCATTAACAGGTTCAAACAAGCATGGCAAAAGTGCAAAATATAACAGGTTTCAGACTTAGTGAAAATAACAGCATGTCAGGAATGTTTAGAGCATGATAACTACATGCTACAGGAACATATCATGGCAGAGCAAGGCATGGAATGAAGCTACTCAAAGCATATAACAAAAGTCCCTTAGTGACTGAGGGAGTCCTGGATTAGGGGGTGTTCGGGTAGCCGGACTATACCTTCAGCCGGACTCCTGGACTATGAAGGTACAAGATTGAAGACTTCATCCCGTGTCCGGATGGAACTTTCCTTGGCGTGGAAGGCAAGCTTGGCGATGCGGATATTCAAGATCTCCTACCATTGTAACCGACTCTATGTAACCCTAACCCTATCCGGTGTCTATATAAACCGGAGGGTTGTAGTCCGTAGGCAATCAACTCCATACACAACAATCATACCATAGGGTAGCTTCTAGGGTTTAGCCTCCTTGATCTCGTGGTAGATCTACTCTTGTACTACCCATATCATCAATATTAATCAAGAAGGAGTAGGGTATTACCTCCATCGAGAGGGCCCGAACCTGGGTAAAAAACATCTTGTCCCTTGTCTCCTGTTACCATGCGGCCTCGACGCACAGTTCGGGACCCCCTACCCAAGATCCTCCGGTTTTGACACCGACATTGGTGCTTTCATTGAGAGTTCCTCTGTGCCGTCACAATCAGGAAGGATGCCTCCTCCCGTCTTTAAAGACGCGCCGTTGCTAAGGGAGCCTTGGCTGTCGGCCAAACCCTCCAGCTAGGTGGTTCCCTCATGACCGCCTGTTCAGCTGTTGCACCGACGGTGACCTCTCGGGTCATCAAAAGCAACCTACACGTCATCTCGGAGCTCGTCGAGCAGCTAGATCCAATGGAGCTCTCTTCCGTAAACGAGCTCTTGGATCGCATCGCCGCCCTGGGGGTCGCAACGGATTACGACCAGGTTGGGCTTAAACCCGATCTAAGAGAAATTAACTCTGCCCAAGTCACCCACCACGTTGCCGTGGTAGAGGTGCAGTGCGGCGACCCTTCATCTATTTTAAGGACTATCTACGTCGGAATTCCCGACTCCTCCAAGCCGGATACCCGCGGAGAGGAGGATTTAACTCAAGACCTGAGCTTAGGATCAGGCAACGGGCTAGATTCGTTGGACAACATCCAAGAATCCAAACTTCAGAGTTCGGAAACTCTTTGGCCTCCGAATCTTGGATTGGGTGAGGTTTCAGATTCAACGACACCTGCCCACCCGAACATAAGCGATCTCTCCCAAATTAGGCAGAGGCCCAAGGAAACAGTCATCATTACTGGGCCAGATTCCTCCTGGTTATGAACAGGATAAAGGATTGCCGCGAGGGAGATGCAATCTCAATTTTCTGCAGTAATTGCACGGACGAGGGAATCCTTAACGCCGTAAGTCGTCGTGATATTACACGCTTCGCTGACTTGGCGTCCATAGTACAAAAATACTGTGCGATGGAAACCACCTGGAAAACCGAAATAAAGTTTGGGATAATCCGGCCTTGAATAGTAATCCCATCCGAACTAAGAGGGTGCATCATCATAGGACACCCGGGATAAACACCAAAAAACCAAAACCCTCTACAGGGCATGGAACCGTACTGGAAAGGTGGCTTGATGGACCCTGTAGAATTCACAATACAGAGGACGCCACACCAACTCACAGCCTTAGAGCATGTTGGATACTCCGGCAGGTGGCCAAAATTGGCGAGGACCTCTTAATTCTGGAGGCCGCAGAAAGCCAGCCCGAGGACACCAGTACCATTCTCACAGTCTTCGAGACTTTCGCATCAAACAATATGCGAAAAAGAACACTCCGCAGCCTCGCCGAAGTCTATCAAGTTGCAACAATAAATCCATGGAGCGACACTGCTATTACCTTCAACACAAGTGATGAACCTAGATTCCGAACAGCCCGAGCACCAGCCACATTGGTCCTCAGTCCCATAGTGGACGACTTTCGCCTCACCAAGGTGCTCATGGATGGAGGCAGCGGACTGAACCTCATTTATGAGGAAACCCTTCAAAAAATGGAAATAGACTGGAACCGCATCGAGCGAAGCAGCACAACCTTTAGAGGAATAATCCCCACTCGGGAAGCGCGCTGCACGGGAAAAATCACAATAGATGTGGTGTTCGGCATGCCGGATAATTATAGGTCCGAAGAAGTCACGTTTCAGGTGGCCCCGTTTAAGAGCGGATATAATGCTTTACTAGGGCGAGAAGCATTCACAATCTTCCAAGCAATACCCCATTACAGGTACATGAAGCTTAAGATGCCCGGGCCGAATGGAATTATCACTCTAGCTAGTGATCCGGACATAGCACTCCGCGCCGAAAACAAGACGGCCGCATTAGCCCTTGAGGCGCTATCCGAAGCCTTAGTGGCCGAGGAACTGACTGCGCTGCGCTCCACGGTTAACAGGGATGATGTGATACCCGATAAGAGATCCAAATCCACATCCTTCAAGCCAGCCGACGAAATAGTCAAATTCCAGGTCCATCCAACGGACCCCAATAAAACAGCTTCAATCAGGGCACGACTGAACCCTGATGCAGACGCCGCACTACGAGAGTTCCTACGAGAGAACTGGGACATCTTCGCCTGGCACCCTTCAGACATGCCAGGGATCCCGTGCACACTGGCCGAACACAGCTTAAATATCCTAAAAGGATTTAAACCTGTCAAACAAGCCCTTCGGCGTTTTTCCGAACCCAAGAGACAGGCTATGGGAGAGGAGCTAGCCAAGCTATTGGAGGCCGGATTCATCAGAGACATAAAACATCCGGACTGGCTAGCAAACCTTGTGATGGTACCAAAGAAGGACAAATCCTGGCGCCTGTGTGTCGACTTTAAAGACCTTAACAAGGCTTGCCCAAAGGATCCCTTCCCCCTCCCCCGCATCGACCAAATTATCGATGCCACCGCAGGACACGATTTGTTGTGTTTCCTCGATGCATACTCCGGTTACCATCAAATCAAGATGGCAGAATCAGACCAAGCTACAACAGCATTCATCACACCATACGGCACATTCTGCTTCAACACAATGCCCTTCGGGCTAAAAAACACCGGCACAACATATCAGCGCATGATCCAGACATGTCTGGCAAATCAGATCGGCAAAACAGTGGAGGCATATGTGCATGATGTGGTCGTCAAATCAAGACATGTCGAATCTCTAGTAGACGACTTGAGGCTTACATTCAATAACCTCCGAAAATATGACATCAAGCTCAACCCGGAAAAATGCGTCTTCGACGTTCCAGCCGGAAAGCTCTTGGGCTTCATTGTATCCGGTAGAGGAATTGAAGCAAATCCAGCCAAGATCCGAGCTGTGTCACAATTGGATATCCCAAAGGACCTCAAACAAATACAAAAATTAACCGGATGCGTGGCGGCTTTAAGCCGCTTCATCTCCCGCTTGGGAGAAAAGACACTACCCCTCTATCGCCTCCTTCGGCGCACCGAACACTTCGAGTGGATGGAGGCCGCCACAGCCGGATTTGATGAAATAAAAGCCATATTGGCAACAAACCCAGTCCTGGCCGCGCCGAACACCGGCAAACCAATGTTATTGTACATTGCAGCAACACATCAAGTTATCAGCGCAGTACTCGTTGTCGAGCGGGAAACGGATGGACACAAATTCCCCCTTCAAAGGCCGGTCTACTACGTATCCACCGTCCTCACTCCATGCAAATCATGGTACCCGCATTATCAAAAGATTGCATACGCGGTATTCATGGCATCCAGGAAGCTACGACACTACTTTCAAGAGTGTTCCATAACAGTAGCCTCGGAAGTACCACTCAACAATATTATCAACAACCGCGACGCAACAGGCCAGATTGCAAAATGGGCCATCGAGCTTCTCCCGTTCGATATAACCTATAAGCCACGGCGAGCTATTAAATCGCAAGTTTTGGCCGACTTCGTCGCAGAATGGACGGAGGCCGAGCTCCCTAAAGAGTACGGCACATATTCAAACTGGATTATGCATTTCGACGGCTCCAAAATGTTGGCCGGACTGGGGGCTGGCATTGTCTTGACGTCCCCCACAGGAGACATAGTCCAATATGTGCTCCAGATCATGTACATGGATTCCAACAATGCAGCCGAATATGAGGCCCTCCTACATGGCCTCCGGATAGCAGTATCCATGGGTATCCAGCGCCTAGAGGTACACGGGGATTCAAACCTCGCGATATCCCAAATAAATGGAGACTTCGACGCCAAGGACCCAAAAATGGCAGCTTACTGCAACGCCGTCCTAAAAATGTCAGCTCGGTTTGAAGGGCTGGAGTTTCACCATATAGCCCGAGAAAACAATCAAGCAGCGGACGTCCTGGCACGCATCGGAGCAAGACGCGATGCAGTCCCCCCCAACATCTTTTTGGAAAGATTGTTCAAGCCATCCGTAGCATGGGAGGGGAAACCCGCAAATAACAGCCCGGACCCAGCCGCACCACTCGACGCCGAACAATCTGACACAATTGGAGGCTCTGCCAATGAAATTACACCTTCAGCCCACATAATAATGGCGGTCATTGCCCCGTGGACAGAACCATTCCTAGCCTACCTTACTAGGCAGGAACTCCCGAAGGACCAAAACGAGGCCCGCTGCATAGTGCGGCGATCTAAAGCCTATAGAGTCCACGAGGGAGAGCTTTATAAGAAAAGCACTACCGGAGTCCTTCAAAGGTGCATCTCCGAAGAGGAAGGGCGGAACCTTCTGGCTGAAATTCATGCCGGACTAGGTGGTCACCACGCCGCTCCTCGGTCCCTTGTTAGCAAGGCTTTCCGTACAGGCTTTTATTGGCCGACGGCCCGGGCAGACGCTCAGGACCTAGTCCAACGATGCGCTGGTTGCCAACTTTTTGCCAACCAAAGCCATATGCCACCCACCGCACTCCAAACTATACCCATCACCTGGCCTTTTGCGGTCTGGGGGCTTGACATGGTCGGACCCCTTAAAGGTGGGACCGATAGGAAAAAATACTTACTGGTCATGGTGGATAAATTCACCAAATAGATAGAAGCCAAGCCTGTTAAAACGGCCGAATCCGGACCTGTGATAGACTTCATATCCGGGGTTGTACACCGTTATGGCGTCCCCCACAACATCATAAACGATAACGTACAAACTTTACCGCCGACGAGGTAAAACTCTGGTGCAAAAACATGGGCATCAAGCTCGATTATGCTTCCGTCTATCACCCACAAACCAACGGCCAGGTCGAACGTGCAAATGGTCTTATCATGAGCGGCATTAAACCCAGACTGGTGTGGTCCCTCAAGGAATCTAACACACACTGGGTAGAGGAGCTCGACTCCGTGCTATGGGGGCTGCGGACCACGCCAAGTCGCACCACCGGATACACACCATTTTTTATGGTGTACGGTGCAGAGGCAGTTCTGCCCTGCGACATAATTCATGATTCACCTAGAGTGCGCATGTACGAAGAAAGAGAAGCTGAGCTCGATCGGCAGGACAACTTGGACGCCCTAGAGGAGGAGCGTGGCGTGGCAAAAGCCTGTTCCGCATTTTATCAATAGCAGGCCCGAAGATATCAAAGCAGAGAAGTACGGGCCAAAAATTACAATGTTGGCGAACTAGTTCTATGCCTGCCGGATAAGAAAAAGGACAAACTCAAGCCCAAGTGGGAAGGTTCATTCATAATCGACCAAGTCCTGACTGGCGGGGCGTACCGCCTGCGAGATGCGTCGGATAACCGACTCGAGCCGAACCCATGGAACGCCACCCATCTCCGAAGATTCTATGCCTAGCGTCGGACTCTGTGCTCGTCTCCTTCCTCTGTCCATTTTTTGCATTTTTCTGTCTTACATTTCTCTCCTTCCCCTCTTTTCTTTTATAGCTCTTAAAGGCTCATCTAGTGACGCGCCACTCGCGCTCATTAAACCTGGGGGCTTCTTTAACAGAAGCTTATTTATACGGGCTTCACGCCCAACACATGCGTCAAACTTCCGCATGTACCCTTTATTTCACCATTATATGCATCGATATGACTTAAGTTTTGGCCAAGCTGGGTTGCCTGACTCCTGTGCTTACCCCTACGTTCCCGATTGTTCGGCTAGGCAGTAAAGGGAGCACCTCTGCGATTGTTACTGCCGGGTCAGCCGGATGTGTACCCCAGACTGGGTGAAGCCGAAAGCTAGCGTTCTTAATGGAATATTCGGTCGGTGAGATAAAAGATGATCTTTTTACTCATTCTATGCGCCAACAGATGCTTTTTTCTGCGTCTTTTTACGCAGTCCGGACATGCACTTTAGGGCATGCCTCCCAGCGAAAGGAACCCCTAACGGAACTATTCTCTCTGGAAGATGTTTCTTACTAACCATGTAATATAACATAACTAGTTGGGCACTTGTCTGATAAAGCACTAATGACCCCTATGCCTGGTCTCCACGCATACCACGGTTCTTATATAACCGCTATGGTATTCGGACACACTCCGGACCGTCAGGTCCCGAGGTTGAAGCGAAAAGGTCGGCAACGACAAACGATCTACAATCCGGCTAGAAGGCATTACACATGTCAATTCAAAATTACATAGTCATTCTCACTGATTGTATTCCTCTTCTATACCATCTAACAGGCTGTCTAATTTACAGTCCTGCTGGGAATACTTCGCGGCCAACTCTACTTGGCCGTATACTAAGCTCACAGGGATCTCCTTCCCGTCAGGCCCCACTGGTCTGACTTCGGCCATGTGGTTTGGGTCAGACTTTGTAAAACGGGTCTTCACCATGGCCCAGGCTTCCCTAGCGCCTTGTCGGCAGGCCGATATCTTCCACAACCGGAAGCGCCGCTGAGCTCCCTTCATCTTCTCCGCAAGCTCTCCAAAGCCCTCGGGCATGGAGTGGGCAGGCCATAAGGCTTGGGCAACACCTCACATCGCCTGCCGAATTCGCTCGTGCAGTTGCATGAGTTCGGGAAGAAGGTCACCCGTAGAACCGGGCATCTCCTCTGCAGGACGACCTGTGAGCATACCTACAGACATTACTCTGTTAGTCGACTTCCTCGTCGAACTCTTTTTTCGAAGTTCGTTCAAGCACTTACTAAATATGCCGCGTCGAAGCCGCTGATTCTCCTTCGTGGAGTCCGACAGCTGGCCACGAACATCTTTAATTTCGACGTCCAGCCTGGTGTTGGCATCCTGAAGATCATTCTTCTCTCGCCTCACCTTTGTCAACGTACTCTCACCGGCCTTTAGCCGGCGTAAGAGTTGTTGCTTTTCCGGATCGAGTCCGACGCCATCTGCAACATGATTTGTCAGATTTGCACCCACACCGCACAATACTAATCTTTCGAAGTGTATCTTACCTGAGGGGGTCTCTTTGGACTCCCCTGCTGCGGCTAGTGCGGCCTCTAGATGGGCCTTGCACTTTTCCAGCTCCTGGGACAGTACATTATTCTTCTCTGTAAGAACCTGATTATTAAATGATCCTTAAATCAGTTGCTCTAACTGTTTCAAGTCTCGGGGGCTACGGGTATATATATATTTGACCAAAATTTTCTTACACGTATGTCTTTTACATACTGCTCCGTGGCTCTAGCTAAACCATTTTGAGCGGCACGGAGGTACGCATCTCCCGAATTAAAGGCATCTAAAGCCTCTTGGGAGAAACAAGCGTTGCGTAGAACTGTCCGGCGACGCCTGTGGTTCATGGCACTCTCCACTTCAGAATTTGTGGCAGACAGCCTGTCCGCATCCTCTATCGGAGGAGCGTCCGGTGGCGCCTTGTGCTCGCCTCCGCTTCCTGGCCAGACGTTGGAGCCTGGCTGGTGGAGGCGCGATTGGCAACCTCTCCGGATATAGTCTGGCGAGGTCTCTTCGTTCTGAAGATAGCACAAACGTTAATATGCCCGGACAGAATAACACCAGGGAAGCAGAGGGTGCGCTATACCTTTGCACCAGCATCTCAGTCCGGACTACATTCGTTTTTGCCCCACGGGGCCCTGCGGCCCCTCGTTGGCTAGCCGCCGCAGGTTCGGCCTCCTGCCTCGGAAATCTCCCCTGCAAAACACGATTGTCATCAAAAACACCGGAATACGTGAGAGTGGAATCTCTCTCAAGGGAATGAGACTCCGGTTTCTGTCACCTGGGAGGCCGGGATTAACCCTGGGTAATCAGCCGTGATGGCTACCAAGGTATTGTCCTTGCTTAGCTGATGGAACACCCCGTCGATAAGTTCCACCGATATGTCCGGATCCTCTTCGGAGTCCGGATCGAGGGACCGTTCTGGGTCCTCGGGTTGTGGAGGGCGGCTGTTTATATCCTTTACCACCTGTCGCAGTTCCTGCATTGAAGTCGTTAGACTACATATCTAACCGTGGGAGTACAAAACAAACGGGCAAGCGCAGTTGTTCACTTACCCAACTTGGAGGATCGTACATAGTAAATCTGGCCTGCGGGTTGATGCGGAGGAATTCCTCCTTTTCTTCCTTGTACAAAGAGGATAAGATCTTTACTAGGGCGGCAGCTGAAGCCGGACCCTTATGACCGTAACGGGTGGCGTCATCCTCCCCATTGAAATCCCACATGGGGTGGCCTCTATATTGAAGTGGCTGCACCCCCCGCATAATGCATGCGGCCATGACTCCAATCATGGTTAGTCCGGAATGAGCCAACAGTCTTATCCGGCCCATCAGGTAAAGAACGTCTCTGTCGCTTTCTCTCTGAGAGCTCCATGGACGCCAGCTCAAGCGTTTCTTCAATGGAGCACTGTTGAACTCAGGGAGACCGACCCGGATAGGCTCCGGTAGCGGGACGTCATCTATATAAAACCATTTCGAAGGCAAGTCCTCGGGCGCCTTCTTCGGGGTTCCGGATAGGTATCCGGTCCCGGTGATGCGCCATACTTCGGCTCCGCCCACTTGGTATATAGACCCCTCTTTAGAATGGGGCACCAGGCAGAATAACCTCTTCCACAGTGCGAAATGAGCCTCAACGCCTAAAAATAGCTCGCAAAGGGCGACGAAACCCGCAATATGCAATACGGAGGCGGGCGTGACGTTGTGCAGCTGGAGGCCGTAGAACTCCAGAAGCCCGCGGAGAAATGGGTGAATTGGGAATCCCAGTCCCCTTATTAGATAGGGGACGAGGCACACCCGCTCTCCTTTAGAAGGATTGGGGGTGCTCTCCGCTTGTTTTCCGCCATTATAGGTGGCGAGACCGGCTCGGACCGGGACCATGTATGCCTGAGGGAGAAATCCCTTGGCCTGAAGTGACGCTAACTCGCTATGCGGGATGGTGCAACTCTCCCAGTCCCCGGGTTTGGGACCGGAGGGGCGAGGGGAGGAGCTGCGACGGCTGGTCATGTTGGAATGGACCTTTGCTGGAAGCGCTCTGATGATAACTCGCGGAAAGGAGAAGATGTGGTTTGGACCTAAATCCCCATCCCGTTAAATAGGCGGCTCGTTTATACGGCTAGGGGTGTGGATGTAAAAACACCCCGGCTTTTCGCATTCGTTTGAACACGTGGAAGACGACCATTATTGGGCGTGGAAGCCGAGGAGCACTACATTACAAAAATCAGACATTATTCCTACAGGTATACAAGATTTGGAGAGGAACCCGCCTTGCAATGCCGAACAATCTACGCGCCGGACTCATTGTCGTTGAAGCCTGGTTCGGGGGCTACTGAGGGAGTCCTGGATTAGGGGGTGTTCGGGTAGCCGGACTATACCTTCAGCCAGACTCCTAGACTATGAAGATACAAGATTGAAGACTTCGTCCCGTGTCCGGATGGGACTTTCCTTAGCGTGGAAGGCAAGCTTGGCGATGCGGATATTCAAGATCTCCTACCATTGTAACCGACTCTATGTAACCCTAACCCTATCCGGTGTCTATATAAACCGGAGGGTTGTAGTCCATAGGCAATCAACTCCATACACAACAATCATACCATAGGCTAGCTATTAGGGTTTAGCCTCCTTGATCTCGTGGTAGATCTACTCTTGTACTACCCATATCATCAATATTAATCAAGCAGGAGTAGGGTATTACCTCCATCAAGAGGGCCCGAACCTGGGTAAAAAACATCTTGTCCCTTGTCTCCGGTTACCATCCGGCCTCAACGCATAGTTCGGGACCCCCTACCGAGATCCGCCGGTTTTGACACCGACAGTGACCATGAGCCAAAAGGGATCAGAAAATACATTTCCAAGCATGTGAACATAGCAAAAACATAAACAGATTCAGACTTGGTGAAAAACTGGAGCATGGCAAAACAGTTAACAAGTAGGCATGTTTACGAGCTCGATGCACTCACTACGAGGCATTGCATGACAAACTAAGCATACACCCAGCAAATAGACATGGCATAGAAGCTAAACATGGCAAGAACAACAACATAGCATGCACGGATCAACAACAACAAGCTTGGCAAAATTGCAAAACATGTTAACAATCTGCCAGGAACATTTTATAGCAAAAGTAGAGCTCGATTGACTCAAGCTAGGGTGGTCCATAATTGCAAACAAAGACATGGATGGATAGAGCACGACATTATCTACAAAACATCCTTACTGATCATGCTCAAAAGACGCACGGATCACTAGGAAAACAACATGAACATATGGCATAAAAATAAGGACAGGGCAAGGACTTAGAAAGTGAAATTCTAAGTCCCTGAA
Source organism: Triticum aestivum (assembly GCF_018294505.1). Lineage (NCBI taxonomy): Eukaryota > Viridiplantae > Streptophyta > Magnoliopsida > Poales > Poaceae > Triticum > Triticum aestivum. The sequence goes on along the minus strand of NC_057812.1, from coordinate 134,441,474 downwards.
ATCAACATCATTGAGTAAGCTACTTTGCATGCTTGTGCTAGTCACCACAAAGATCCCAAAAATACATGGCATACACCCCTGTAAAGATAACATGGCATTCTACAAAACACATGTAGAGCTCAGGATCATATCATGCACACATTAATCATGGCAAAAATGACAAAATGCCATTTGCTGAAACAGATCTGAAACTATCATCACATAGCCCTCTTCCAACAGCATTTCGAGCATCAGGATGAGCTCAAATGAAAATGATGCAATGAGATGAAATGATGTACTCGTCGAGACGAACATTTTGATATGCTACACGCACGAATCGGAGCCACGGTGATGAAGTTATGATGTGACGAAGATGTGCAAAAATTACGGGGATTAGGTCAAAATTAGGTCAACCCTCAGATCTGGATCGGCCGGTGCACGCAATCCAAGGTTCAACACCAAAGTCGCCGGATCTTGCGGCTCCAGGCACCGGTGAGGATGGAGAGGAAGGCGCGACATCGCGGGGTCGGCTCCGGGCGCGGTCGCCGACGAGGATC
>NC_057812.1:134418823-134440470 GCF_018294505.1 Triticum aestivum | reverse complement strand
GGTTCCGGGCGGAGGCGCGCCGGCGCGGGAGAGGAGACGGGGCGGCACGGGCGTGCCAAATGGGCTCGGGGGCTCGCGGCGGGCCGAGCGGGCTGGCGTTGCTGCGAGTGGCGGTGCACCACGTGGCGTCGCCTGATTGGTGCGGTGGCGGTGGCGGCGACTAGCCGGACATGTCCGTTGTCGAGGGTTGTGTATGGCGCGCGAGGAGAGGGAGGGATCTAGGGTTTGCCCAAAAATTTCGGGGAGTGGCCTTTATATAGGGGTAGAGGGAGCTAGAGAACTCCAAATGAGGTGTGGTTTGCGGCCATGCGATCATGATTGAACGATCTAGATGATAGAAGAGGTTTAGGTGGGTTTGGGGCTACTTTGGAGGGGTGTTGAGCTACAACACACATGAGGCCTTTTCGGTCCCTTAGTTAACCGTTGGAGTATCAAATGAAGTCCAAATGGTACGAAACTTGACAGGCGGTCTGCCGGTAGTAAACCAAGGCCGCATGGCAAGTCTTGGTCCAATTCGGGAATGTTTAACACCCACACACGAAAAGAGGTAGAAAGGGACACCGGAGGACATAGGAGCGCCGGAATGCAAAACGGACAGCGGGGAAAATGCTCGGATGCATGAGACGAACACGTATGCAAATGCAATGCACATGATGACATGATATGAGATGCATGACAACGACAAAACACATGGAGACAAAAACCCGACAACGAGGAAATAACATAACTTAGTGCCGGAAACGACAAGAGTTGGAGTACAAATAAGGTAGGTTACATCCGGGGTGTTACAACACTCCACCACTACGAAAGGATCTCGTCCCGATATCTAGGACTGGAAAAACTCTGGGTACTCAAAACGGAGGTGATCATTGATGTCGGTGTACTAGAGTAGGGGTACCCTAGTATCCCGAACTTGTGCACGGACAGTCGCAGCATCCCGCGGCAAGGCTTGCCGGGTGACCACCAAGGTCCTCCGTGGCTCCTTTGGAGCCATTCAAGAACAAAGTGTCCAAGCCAAGAAGACAAGACCCCGGCAAGAGGAGCTTGCCGGGAAGGCTAACAAAAGCATCTCAAGACCCTGGCAAGAGGATCTTGCCGGGAAGGCCACCCAAGGCATTTCAAGGAACTTGCCGCGGTGCACCACGCGTCCCGGCAAGGCCCGATGAGCGACAAGCTCCTGGACGCGACAAGACCACAACCGCGGCAAGGCGCTTGCCGTGGCAAGACACCACTGTGCCCGCGCTCCAGCACATCCACCAACGTGTCGCTCTGGGACCCCTCCAGGCGTACGTGGCGGAAGGCTGTGCAGCTTGCGGTGCGCGGTGGCAAGCGGCGCTGACAAGTTTGCCATCGTGGCGAGCGGTGGCGCCCCTGACGGTCCTTTTTTGCACTGTTTAGGCGACACAGACGGGCATTTAAGGCCCTTGTCCCCTGCCGTCAGGGTTAGGTATGATACACTGTAGCAGGTAGCTGTACCTACCGCAGCACCTTTCCATTTTTACCCTTTGCCTCTGTTGCCACCTGTCGGTGACCCCTTGAGCATATAAAAGGAGGCCCGTGTGCAACATAGAGGGGTGTTCGAACACTCATGCTCGGTCTCGTTAGCTGCTGAAGTGTACTGTAGCACTTCGCGCTCCCGAGCAAGAAATCAATACAAACCACAAAGCAGGAGTAGGGTTTTACGCATCCGTGTGGCCCGAACCTGGGTAAACCGCTCGTGTGCTTCGCCTCGATCCGCTCTTTGCACGACCTCCGCCCCCGCCGAACCGAAAGGGACTCGGTCCGCCAGTCCCATAGGTGTTCGTGGATTAGTCCCCCGGCATCATTGGCGCGCCAGGTAGGGGGCGTCGAAGTTGTGTGAACCAGATCCGGCGTTCTCGCGAGCTAGATCTTCATCATCTTCATCGATATGCCGCCAAAGAAGAAGGTTTCGGAGGCAGCTGCTCCGTCCGCGCCGAACCCACCATCGCCGGAGCAAACGGCTGATGGGGCAGGCGCCGGCAGAAGAACGCGCGTCGACGAGGGAGCTCACGGTGCTGCCAGGTCCAAGGACAGGGCTGCGCTGCCCATCGCCGGTGTATCCGGTTCCCACAATGACCGGGCGCACTCCAAGACCTCGGCGTCCATACATGCACTGCGCCCGTCTCAGGAGGCGCGGGACCGGCAGCGTCATGGTACTCACGGTACCATGCGCTTGCTAGACCAATTTCGAGCTGGTGGATCTCGGAGCGCTCAGGACCACCATGCACGTCAACATGCTGGCACGAGTGAGGCACGGTCGCCTGGGCGAGATACTGCTCCTTCTAACGTGGTTAGAAGTCCGAGCATATCCCGCTCCTCGCACCGTTCGCCACCACCACCCGCCACTGCAGCAGAATCTTTGGCGCGAGCTCAGCTGCTCCTAGACTACCCTCCAACGGCGGACAAGATCGACGACTGGAGGGCCACCATCCAGAGTCTCATCGGCTTCGCCAACGGCGACACTTCACGGCAGCCGAGCACGTCGCAGCCGCAGCGAGTCAGCCAGGCACGAGCCGGTGGCGACAAGACCGGTGGGGGTGCAACCTCTATGCACTCTCCACCCCGAAGGCCAAGATCGCCGACTCGCTGGATCTACCTCGACAGCGACTCCACCGCGTCATCAGATCTGCGAGCTCGTCGCGATCAGCGCCAAGTTCTTCAAGAACGACAACAAGAAGACGCTCGTACTCGCATCGAGCGCCGAAGAGAAGCGCGACGTCAATCAGACCAACGCGCTGGGCCCTCTGTTGACATGCATGCGCCAGGGGAACCAGGCGACTTGCCGTACGCGGTAGGTTGCCCTGCGTTCACTCGTGAGCTGCGGCAAGTCCAGTGGCCCAGCACGAAGAATTTCAAACCAGATGTACCAGAGAAGTACGACGGCAAGACGCATCCGTCAGAGTTCCTCAGCATCTACACCATCGTGGTGCAGGCTACTGGGGGGCGGGACGACAAGATCCTTGCCAACTACTTCCCGCTGGTGCTCAAGCCCAACGTCAGGTCCTAGCTCATGCACTTGCCGGACAACTCCATATCCTCCTGGGCTGACCTGTGCCATCAGTTTGTCGGCGCCTTTACAGACGGCCACAAACCTCATGGCCAAGAGAGCGACCTTCATCTACTCGCCCAGAAGGAAGGAGAGCCCCTGCGCAAGTACATTCAGATGTTCAGCAGTGTACAGTACAACATCCCAGACGTCCACCCCGCCGTGGTCATCAGCGCGTTTCATCAGAACGTGCGTAACCGCAGGATGCGGGAGGAGATGGCGATGTGCAGGATCAGAGACGTCAGTGAGCTATATGCCCTGGCCGACAAGTGTGCACGTGCTGAGGAAGGGAGGAGACTCCCCGGAGAGAATGCAGGAGCAGGGGGATCTGACAGTGAGGATGCTGCCCCGGCAAAGAAGAACCGGCGGCGGAACAGGAAGAAGAAAGGCAAAGATGTGCTAGTTGATGAGCAGTCCGGCAACGAAGGTGGCGCCAAGCAAGCCAAGGTTGGTAGCTCCAGCAAGGAGATTGCCGCGTGCGCCAACTGCCAGGCTGTGGCGGTCGCCGACAAGCAGGACGGCTCCGACAAGCAGTACTGCAAGATTCACCGCACCAAGGGCCATGACCTCCAGAGCTACAAGAAGGTCGAGCAGCTTGTCCAGCAGCAAAAGGGTGAGTACGAGCGACGCGACAAGGAGAGGGCCCAAGGAGGTGCTGGAGAATCCGGCAAGAAGCGCGCCGGCCGGGGAGGACACCGCGGCAAGGCCAAGCAGCGGCAAGGAGACAGACCTCCCCGCGGTCGCGACAACGATGAAGACGACGACGACGACGAAGACATGGATGATGTCGAGACCAGTGAGCAGGAGTTCCAGAAAGCCACAGAAGTCCTGTGCGTTGACGGCGGTGCTTCTCTGCATACTTCACACCACCAACTCAAGCAGTGGGTGCGGGAAGTCAATGCAACGGAACCACCGGTCGAATTGCGCAAGCTTCTGAAATGGTCCAGCACGCCTATCATCTTTGACATTGAGGACCACCCTGATCGCACAACTGCGGCCGGGTGCTTGCCGATGTTGGTTTCACCAACTATCTGCAACCTCAAGGTCACTAAGATGCTAGTTGATGGCGGGGCCGGCTTGAACCTGATCTCCTCCGCTGTACTCCAGAAACTCCAGATCCCCGACAGCGAGCTCGAAGAAACCGGCACATTCCAAGGAATCAATCCGAGAAGGAGCAAGCCGAAGGGAAAAGTCACACTGCCAGTAACATTTGGCAGCGAGCTGATCTTCAGGACTGAGAGGGTCACTTTTGACGTTGCCGATATTCCATTGCCTTATAATGGGATACTTGGCCGTCCAGCACTCGCCAAGTTCATGGCAGCCTCTCACTACGCATATAACATGCTGAAGATGCCAGGCCCGATAAGCATCATCTCTGTCCCCGGCGACAAGAAGGATGCTCTTATCTATGCCGACAAGATCTACCGGGAAGCAGCAGCCGCAGCAGATCACAAGTCACTTGCCGCTGAAGCTCCCGGGGGGAAGAAGACCAAGTCCGGCAAGAGTTCTGATGCCCACTCCGGCAAGCGCACCTCTTCGGAGTGCTGCGCTGCCGTCGAGGACGCACCATCGAGCTCCACCGGCAAGTGTAAGAAGACGATGGCAGCTCCACCAGAGACGAAAAAGGTGTCCGCCAAGGAGGACGGCACTGGTGGTACCTTCACCATCAGTGCCACTCTCGGCTCTAAATAGGAAAGCGCGCTCGTTGCTTTCCTGCGGGCGAATGTCGACGTGTTTGCGTGGCAACCGTCTGACATCCCCGGTGTTCCCGGGAAAGTAATTGAGCACCACCTTGTCGTTTGTCCTCATGCGCGGCCCGTCAAGCAGAAGGTTAGGAAGCAAGCAGTGGAGCGCCAAGAATTCATTGCAGAAGAGATCAAGAAGTTGGAAACAGCAGGCCTTGTCAGAGGAGTGCTCCATCCTACGTGGTTGGCCAATCCTGTAGTCGTGCGCAAGGCGAACGGGAAATGGAGACTTTGTATCGATTTTACCGATGTTAACAAAGCTTGTCCCAAAGACCCATTTCCTTTGCCGCGCGTTGACCAGATTGTTGACTCCACGGCCGGATGTGATTTGCTTTCATTTCTTGACGCATACTCAGGATATCATCAGATCTTCATGGCAGAAGAAGATGAGGAGAAGACCGCATTTCTTACTCCATGTGGCATGTACTGTTTCGTACGAATGCCTTTCGGATTAAAAAATGCTGGTTCAACATTTGCAAGAGTGGTCCATGTTGCTCTTGAGCCGCAAATACACAGAAATGTGGAAGCCTACATGGATGATATAGTAGTCAAGAGAAAGGACAGAGCAACCCTGATACAAGATTTAGACGAGACCTTTGCAAATCTGCGCAAGATCAGCCTCAAGCTCAACCCAGAGAAGTGTGTGTTTGGAGTCCCCTCCGGCAAGCTTCTCGGGCTCTTCGTGTCTCAGTGGGGAATTGAGGCCAATCCCGACAAGATCAAGGCCATTGAACAGATTGAAGCACCAAAGCGCGTCAAGGATGTACAAAGACTTGCCGGTTGCGTGGTTGCCCTCAGCAGGTTTATCTCTAGGTCTGCTGAGCGCGCCCTGCCATTTTTCAAATTATTGAAAAAGGCAGGTCCAATGAAATGGACTCCGGAAGCGGAGGCTGCGCTGCAAGACTTGAAGAGATACCTGTCCTCCCCTCCAATACTTGTCGCACCTAAGCCACAAGAGAAATTGTTGCTGTACATAGCGGCAACCAATCAAGTGGTTAGTGCTGCGTTAGTAGCAGAGAGGGAGGCAGATGATGAGCCAGCAACCACGGCAAGCACATCCAGCGACAAGCAGGGGGCTTCCCCAGCAAGCTCTGGTCCCGACAAAGATGGATCTGCATAGATGCGAGAAGAGATACATAAGAAAATGGTACAGCGCCCAGTTTACTTTGTCAGTTCCCTTCTGCAGGGGGCTAGGTCAAGGTACTCTGGCGTGCAGAAGTTGCTTTTCGGCCTTCTCATGGCCTCGAGAAAGCTGCGCCATTACTTCCAAGCACATGAGATCACAGTTGTCACTCACTTTCCGCTGAAGAGGATACTGCAGAATCCAGAAGCGACAGGCAGGATTGTTGAGTGGGCACTGGAACTGTCAAGCTTTGGCCTCAAATTTGAAAGTACTTCAACTATCCAGAGCAGAGCATTGGCAGAATTTATAGCAGAATGGACGCCAACACCAGATGAAGAAATTCCAGAAACGAGCATCCCCGACAAGGAAGCAAGCAAAGAGTGGCTGATATACTTTGATGGTGCCTTTTCGCTGCAAGGCGCCGGCGCTGGTGTGCTGCTTGTCGCACCCACCGGAGAGCACCTCAAGTACGTAGTCCAGATGCAGTTCCCCAAGGAGCAAGCAACGAATAATACTGTAGAGTATGAAGGCTTGCTTGCCGGTCTCAGGATCGCAGCAGACCTTGGGATCAAGAAGCTCATTGTCAGGGGTGACTCACAACTTGTCGTCCGCCAAGTAAACAAGAATTATCAGAGTCCGTTGATGGAAGCTTACGTCGACGAAGTGAGAAAGCTAGAAGAGCACTTTGACGGCCTACAAATGGAACATGTTCCGAGAGCTCAGAACGCCATTGCAAATGGCCTGTCAAAGTGCGCCGCACTTAAGTTACCTGTGGAACCAGGGATCTTTGTGCTCAAGCTGACTCAGCCGTCCGTAACACCATCAACTGGACAAAGCAAGAAGAGGAAGTTGATTTCTGGTGACTATTTGCCGGCAGAGCTTCCCAAAGCCGCCGCCAAGAATCCCAAAATCAACGCCAAGAGCGCTGAGGAGCAGTCTGCTCCGGCAAACCCCAGGGTTTGTTCCGTTGAAGCAGAAGCTCCCGACAAGTTTTGCTCCGGCAAGCTTGCCGGGGAACGTCAAGCTCCGGCAGACCCGCAGGTTCTCGCCGTAGAAGCGGATGTTCCCGCAGCGGCAGATTTGCCTTTAGTCCTTGTTGTCGAGCCACAAGCTCCAGCATGGGCGCAGCAGATTGTCCGTTTCCTTCAGACAGGAGAACTTCCCGAGGAGCAAGAAGAAGCAGAAAGAGTAGCCCGGCAGTCAAGTATGTACCAGTTTGTCGACAAGACACTGTACAGAAGAAGACTCAACGGTATGAAATTGAAGTGTATTCACCGGGAAGACGGACAAAAGCTGTTGGCAGAGATACATGGAGACATATGTGGTCACCACATTGGCGCAAGAGCACTTGTCGGTAAAGCATTCCGGCAAGGTTTCTTCTGGCCAACAGCCCTCCAGGATGCAACTGCACAAGTAACCAAGTGTGAAGCGTGCCAGTTCCATTCCAAGCAGATACACCAACCAGCTCAAGCTCTCCAGACGATCCCTTTATCCTGGCCATTTTCGGTCTAGGTGCTCAACATCCTCGGCCCCTTTCCCCGAGCTGTCGGGGGCTTTGAGTACTTGTACGTTGCAATCGACAAGTTCACAAAGTGGCCGGAAGTGGAACCAGTGAGGAAGGTGACAGCACAGTCAGCAATCAAGTTCTTCAGGTCGATTGTTTGCCGCTTCGGGATCCCTAACAGGATAATCACCGACAACGGTACACAATTCACGAGCTGCACCTTTATGCAGTACGTCCAAGATCTTGGCGCCAAGGTCTGCTTCGCTTCTGTTGCTCACCCGAGAAGCAACGGTCAAGCGGAGAGGGCAAATGCTGAAGTGTTGCACGGGCTCAAGACCAGAACTTTCGACAGGCTGCACAAGTGTGGAAGAAACTGGATCGAGGAGCTGCCGGTGGTTCTTTGGTCGATCAGGACGATGCCAAATCGAGCCACTGGACAGACACCTTTCGCTCTAGTCTATGGAGCAGAGGCAGTTATCCCCATGGAACTCATATACGGGTCACCTCGAGTGCTCGCTTATGATGAGCTTGAGCAAGAGCAGCTGCGACACGATGACGCGCTGCTCCTTGAGGAAGACCGTCTTCAGGCTGCTGTGCGAGCTGCTCGCTACCAGCAAGCTTTGCACCGCTACCATAGCCGCAAAGTTAACGCCAGAAGTCTAGAGGAAGGCAACCTTGTTCTTCAGCGAGTTCAGTCCGCCAAGAATTCCAACAAGTTGACGCCGAAGTGGGAAGGCCCTTACCGGGTGAAACGAGTCACTAGGCCTGGCACTGTCCGCCTTGAGACCGAAGATGGCATCCCGGTGAGCAACTCCTGGAACATTGAGCATCTTCGTAAGTTTTACCCGTAAGGCGCGGTTGTCGGAACCTGTTTCGACAACCACCTTTTGTACAAGTCTTGCCGCTGTTGCATGTAATCCTTTGTACAAAGCCGGGCGCAGACCCCGTGCATAAGTAAAGCTCATGTGCTCCGCACATTTTGTCGATTTCATCCTTCTTATTTTTTGGCATATATGATCTGACACTTTGTGCAGCACCTATTCCACGGTAAGCAATAACGAGCCAAAAGGCTCCATATCTTTATTTTCTCTTGTTTCTTTTCTCTCAAGGAAAGAAAGGTTCCCTCGCCCACAAGTTTGCCGGGGAGGAAAGGAGAAGACGATGGTATGGACCAGGCGTCGTTCAAGAAAGTTTCGCCTTGCCGGGAAGCAAACAACAGAAAAGCTAAGTTGCCAAAGTTTGAGCAATCAAATTTTTTAAATTTTAAGTTATCTCCCTTGAATGACCACACTTTGTATGAAGAACCTGTGCGCGGAGGAACCAACTCGTAGCTAGTTGCGCCCTTACTTTGTTTCGAGTCCGCTCAACAACTTAAGTGAGCCGCTAGCGCCCTTACTTTGTTTCGAGTCCGCTCAGCAACTTAAGTGAGCCGCTAGCGCCCTTACTTTGTTTCGAGTCCGCTCAGCAACTTAAGTGAGCTGCGACTAGTTGCGACAAGGTTTCTTGTCGGTAGCGGCACCGCCAGCAGGCTGCTGACGTTCCGCACTCAGCGCTCGCGGCTAAGGTGCCTGCACCGGCAAGTTCCCTAAAAGCGTAGGGCAAAAACATACAAAGGGAGGAATCAAGTAAAGGGAATAACGTTGCGATCATTGCCCAGAATAGAGTTATATTACAAAAATAACTTGTCGCAGCTCTAACAGATTGTTTTCATGACATAATAAACAGCGACAAGGAAAGAAGAAATAGGCGGCCTAATCTACGCGATCGCCTTCGACCCTCTTGATCCCGCTCACCTTGTCCACAATGGGTGCGACAAGGGCCTTGAGCTCCTCCAAATCAGCTTCCGGCGGCAAGGTTCTGAGGATGTTGGTGAGGCGGAGGCCCGGATTGCGGAAGGCCACCTTCATCAACACTTTCTTAAGAGCTCCCGCGCAGATCTTGCGCGACTCGTCAGCCAGTTGCTTGGGGATCCTCTCCCGGAGTCGTTGGAGGGCTGTCGCCACGCCCTTGAAGAACAAGACGAGCTTGGTGCTGGGTTGGAGGTTCTCGTCGGAGGGATACCCGAGATCCTCCATCCCCAGCTGCGCCAGCTCCTTGTCAATATCTGTGGCGGTATTCACAAGACTCTCCCTCCAGTGCGTCACAGTCTCCCTGAAAGCATTCTGGGCGGCGGCAGCACTCTCCAGCAGCGCCTTGTCGGCCTTGATTTCCTCCTTCAAGGCCGCCTCCCGCTTCTTGGCGCTATCCAGAGTCTTGGTCAAAGTGGTTAGCTTCAACTCAAGATCCATGTTGGAGACCTTGGCGGCGCTGAGCTCTCTTCCCTTCTCGGCAAGATCGGCTTCCAGCCGCGCCACCTTCGTCTTCAACTCCTCCTTGGCGGCCTCGGCGGCGGCGGCGGCGTCCTTTGCTTGTTTGAGGGCTCCACTGAGTTTTTCCTCGCGTGCGGCAAGCTCCTCCTCGTGGGCGTCGAGATTGACCTTCCGCTGCGCCAGCTCGCCCTCCTCCGCGGCTAGCTTCACAGCGGCAAGTCGCTGCCGCTCTTCGACTTCGGCCTTCTCGAGGAGGAAGGCCTTCTACGCTTCAGCGAGCCGCTCCCGCTCCTCCGCCAGGGATCGGAGGGCTTCCCGATGGAAACCCCCGAGCTCTTCCGCGCGCTTCTCGATATCAGCTCCCGCCCTCGTGACAAGCGCCTCGCGGGATTCCAGCTTGGCTTGCCGCGCGCGGTAGAGCGACATCAACTTCCGCAGCAGCCGCTCTTCTTCGGGCTCGTTGTTGCTGCTGCTTGGCGCGTCGACCAGCGTCAACCCCGCGGAGGCAAGCACTTCTCCGTCAAAGATCTCCCCCTCGACCGGCGCCCTGGAGCTTGACGCCCAGGGGAGGTTGATGAAGACGCCTTCGCCGGCCTTCAAGTAGACGCCCGGCTGGGGCTCCCCGGAGCTTGGCGCTGCGGCTTCGGCAGATGGGTCAGCGGTCGGCGTAGCGCCTGGCGCTCCTGCGGCCTCTGGGCCGTCAGTACGATCGCCAGATCCCTCGCCAGTTGCCGCGTCGGCAGCCTTGCCAGCCCCTGCGCCGGCGACATCGCCACCACCGGCTGCTTCGTCGGCGGCGACCTCGGTCTCCATCTGCTCCGCAGCGGATGGATCTGATGGCCGGAAAAGGGGGAAGAGTCAAACAAAATCCAGCAAAAACCCAAGAAGATCAAAAGAAGAAGAACCCAAGGGAAGTTTTGAACAAAGAGGAGTACCTGCACCAGGTTCTGCAGTCGTGGTCTCCGCCGTCGGGGGGCCGCTGGTGCTGTCCCTCGCCGGAGAACCCTCCCTTGCCGGAGACTTCTCCCTTACCGGGAAGCCCTCCCTTGCCGGAGAATTCTCCCTTGTCGGGGGATTCTCCCTCGGCTCCTGGTGGGGCTGCTCGGCTCCTACACAAGTCAACAAGCAGATATCAGCAAAGACAAGTACCCGTGCGTGCCTCGCAGCGGCAAGTAAATCATACACTTACGCTGGGGGCTGCTCTGGAGGAAAGTCGCCGGGTCCGGCAAGGTTGTCTCGGGCGCGCCACCTGTTGTTGCAGTGGGCTCGTCCTCGATGACGATCACCGGAACCTTAGCTCTCTTTGCCGCTCTCTGGGCCAGAGTCCTAAAGAGGAACAAGTTCAGAGAAAAGCAAGTGAGGATCAAGACAAACAACAAGAATTGAAGAAATGAAAGTACAGCAAGAGAAGCTTACTCTTCTTCTTCTTCCTCGTCGGAGCTGAACGCGGAGAAGTCGAAGTCCGGCACGCGCCCGGCGCGAGGAGGCGGAGGAGAAGCTTCCCTTGGCCGCTTGGCGGGAGCAGTAGCGGCGGTCTGAGTCGACCCCGCCCCGGCTTCCGGTGCGGCATGAGCAGCGGCAGGAACTGAAGCGGTGGTCCGGCTAGACTCTGCCCCAGTTGCCGTCGCAGCATGAGGCGCTCCCGCGGCAACGGTGTTTGCCACGGTGGAGCGTGTCACGCGGCGTGGCGACTGTTGACCTGCTTGCCGCTCCGCCACGTCACCGGCCTTGCGGAGATGCCTTCTTGGTGGGGATGGAGGCTCTGCTTGTGGTGGGCTGTTTGAAGACGAGGTGGAAGATGAGTTGATTTCCAGCGAGCTGCTCGTGTCCTTGGCGGGCTCGCTCGGCTCGGCGTCACGCCCGGCAAGCTCCTTCTTGCCGGCGGGCTCCCCTCGCTCGGCACGGCTTGCCGCTTCTGCCGCATCTGCCTCCTCCACAGTGAACCCAAACTCGCCCGCGGCTGCGGCTGCCGCTGCCTCCTCCAGCCTAGTGGCGATGATCGCCATCTTTGCGTCGGTGGTGTCGCGGGTGAGGCCATCCTTCTCGTCGGAGCGGATTGGCACTTCCACTAAGTCATCGAAGAACTGCTGCACGACGTTGTCTGCAGGCTCCTACCAAGTTGGCACAATCCCATGCGAGTCGCACTCCGGCATCATTGCACGGATGTGGTCGAGCGAGGAATTTTTGCACAGCGGAACGACGCCCCCCGGCAACCTGAAAACCTCGGGATGTTGGGGGTCATACTTGAAGAGCTCCTGAAGCATCACGTTGAGCTCCAGGACTGTGAAGTTGTAATTGAGGCCCGGCCGCAGCCTCATAATGTCTGCCGCATTCTTGAACTCCCAAGTGGGCCTCCCCCGCTCTTGCAGGGGGGCGATGCGGCAGCGAAGGAAGTCCGCGCCAACAGCGCCTACAGTTAGCCCGGCAAGCCTGAGGCGCAGGATCCTGGTGACGGCAATCTTCAGCCTGTCATCTTCCAGGGCCACGTTGCTCCAATCGCTGCCGCGTGCTACTGGGGTTCGGCGCCGGGTGGTGAATGGCTGCTGGCTCTCCTTGTCAATCCAGCACCAATCTGCCCTCCACTCCTCCCACTTGCCGCGGAATTCTCCCTCCAGATACGTTTCCTTCTTGCCGGCCCTTGAGATCCAGGCGGTTCCGCCGGATAGGGATTCTCCTCTCTCTACTCGGGGTATGAAGAAGTGGCGGAAGAGGGCTACGTTGGGAAGGACTCCGACAAAGTTTTCGCAAAGATGTGCGAAAACTGCCATGGTCAGAACGGCATTGGGGGTGAAGTCAAGGAGGTGGAATCCGTAGGTATTCATGATGTCGCAGAAGAATTCAGAGAAAGGTGGGCAGAGCCCGCAGTAGAAGAATAGAGCAAAGAAGGGGTATCCATTCGGAGCCTTCTTCCAAGCGGCGGCGGGGAGTACCTTCGTGCGCGGATGCGCCCGCGTCTCCGCCGACCAGAAAAGGTAGTAGTTCTCCCGCAGCTCCTTCGTGCCAAGCTTGGGGGGGAAGACGACCTGCTCCTTCTGCAGCGCCGCGAGCCGCTGCGCCTCGGTCGACTTCACGGCCTTCCCCTTGTAGGCTTTTGGAGCCATGGCGGAAGTAGTGGAGGAGGTCGACGGCGTTGGTAGTGCTGGTGGCGATGGGGGCGGAGCGCTGCTCTCTCTCTCAGCTTTGGGAAGGCGAGGGAGCGGCGGAGATTTTTGAGATTGGAAACAGCAACGGGCGAATGGGCGAACTGCCCCTGTCTCCCCTGCTTATAAAGAGGGAGGGGGCGGACGTTCCGCATTTCCGAATAAAGAAACCACCCACGATCTCTCCCACGATGCCGCATTCGACGCGTGCCGTTCGGGGAGGGCGCGGTGGAAACGGAGAGAGATACAGCGTAACCTAGGCCGCGCGTGCCCGTGCCCTGTTTTGGGCCTGGCCCAACAGCGCTCGGCACCGTGTATGGCCCAGGCCCGGGGGCTCCTGTCGGTGTACTAGAGTAGGGGTACCCTAGTATCCCGAACTTGTGCACGGGCAGTCGCAGCATCCCGCGACAAGGCTTACCGGGTGACCGCCAAGGTCCTCCGTGGCTCCTTTGGAGCCATTCAAGAACAAAGTGTCCAAGCCAAGAAGACAAGACCCCGGCAAGAGGAGCTTGTCGGGAAGGCTAACAAAAGCATCTCAAGACCCCGGCAAGTGGAGCTTGCCGGGAAGGCCACCCAAGGCATTTCAAGGAACTTGCCGCGGCGCACCACGCGTCCCGGCAAGGCCCGATGACCGACAAGCTCCCGGACGCGACAAGACCACAACCGCGGCAAGGAGCTTGCCGTGGCAAGACACCACTGTGCCCGCGCTCCAGCACATCCACCAACGTGTCGCTCTGGGACCCCTCCAGGCATACGTGGCGGAAGGCTGTGCAGCTTGCGGTGCATGGTGGCAAGCGGCGCTGACAAGTTTGCCATTGTGGCGAGCGGTGGCGCCCCTGACGGTCCTTTTTTGCACTGTTTAGGCGACACAGACGGGCATTTAAGGCCCTTGTCCCCTGCCGTCAGGGTTAGGTATGATACACTATAGCAGGTAGCTGTACCTACCGCAGCACCTTTCCATTTTTACCCTTTGCCTCCGTTGCCACCTGTCGGTGACCCCTTGAGCATATAAAAGGAGGCCCGTGTGCAACGTAGAGGGGGGTTCGAACACTCACACTCGGTCTCGTTAGCTGCTGAAGTGTACTGTAGCACTTCGCGCTCCCGAGCAAGAAATCAATACAAACCACAAAGCAGGAGTAGGGTTTTACGGATCCGTGCGGCCCGAACCTGGGTAAATCACTCGCGTGTATCGCCTCGATTTGCTCTTTGCGCGACCTCCGCCCCCGCCGAACCGAAAGGGACTCGGTCCGCCGGTCCCATAGGTGTTCGTGGATCAGTACCCCGGCAATTGATGAAGACATGTACCTAGGGTAGGGACACGGACCTGACCAAAGAGTCCTACCCTAGGACACCCCTAGGAGAAGTCACCTTTCAATCGGCTTGAAGGTATCCCACTCGACGGGTTCAAGACACTCGACCAAGAAGCTATCACTCGACCATGAAGCCAACCACTCGACTGCCAGGAGACCTAAAGTCACTCCGCAGGCAAACGGTCGGCTGTTAAGTAGTCTTTATGATCATTATAGCACTTTATTAGGGACGTTACCAGAAACGCCGAACCTTAAATGTACCTTAAACCCTGCATTACTCAGAGCGGGAGGGGTCCGGCGAACTCTATATAAGCCACCCCCTCCTCAGTATGAAGGGTTCGCACCCCTGTATCCATACACGCATAATCCAGTCGACCGCCTCCGGGCTCCGAGACGTAGGGCTATTACTTCCTCTAAGAAGGGCCTGAACTCGTAAACCTCGCGTGTAACAACTTCCCAATAGCTAAGATCTAGCCTCTCCATATTCACCCCCCTAATTCACTGTCAGAGTTAGAACCACGACAGTTGGCGCCCACCTTGGGGCAGGAATCTTAGCGCTTAGTTGGAGAAGTTGCGATCTTTTCCGATCCCTTTGATCATGTTTTCTTGCGGAGTTTTGGTGGAGGACCGCGAGATCCGTCTCGGCGCGCTCACCTTCATCGTCGATGACTCCGCCTGGCTTCAGGAGGCACCACTCGACATCGACGCGCTCCCCGTCTGCGGTGCGACGCACTTTCGCGCATGCATTCGTGGTGTCCTCCTGCGACAGCCATCGACTCAGTATCAGTCGGCCCCTACGTCGTCTCCCCGCCCTATCTCCCGCCAGCGCAAGCGCTCCGGTCGGTCAAGACTCCAGTGGTGGGTGAGGCATGCCGTGGCCCGCCAGTCGGCAGCCCCACAAGTCGTGGCAATCGAGCCCGATGAATCCCTCTGCGGCCT
Source organism: Triticum aestivum (assembly GCF_018294505.1). Classification (NCBI taxonomy): domain Eukaryota; kingdom Viridiplantae; phylum Streptophyta; class Magnoliopsida; order Poales; family Poaceae; genus Triticum; species Triticum aestivum. The sequence continues at coordinate 134,425,333 of NC_057812.1, read as the reverse complement.
GTTCGACCTGTCGACTGGCTCCGCGGAGACTGCATCCGAGTGCGACAGCAGCGACCCAGCGGCTGAGATTCTGGCAGTCGATGGAACGCACAGTCCTCCCGGTTTCCCTCGCGCTGATGGAGGCGCGGGTGGGGGCGATCCATCGCATCCCCACGATGAGTATCTCCCCGAACCTGTCACGTCATTACAGCGAGAGGAGCTTCGCCACCGGAACATGGACGCGCTCCGCACTCCTATCGTCGGAGAGACCCCCGAGGCCCGGGCCTTGGAGGACGCACGTTTAGCCAACTTGGCCGAGCGCACTCGACTGGAGAATCTCCAGCGAGCACTCGACGAGCAAGCGCGTCAGCAGGCTCCCGAGTCTAGTCGACGCCAGCTCTTCCCGCCGACGCAGGTATATCAAACCCCAGTTCAGAATTTGGCCGCCGTGGCCCGTATAGCAGAATCGATTCAGCCTTCCCTGTCGGAGGCTGGCAGGGGCTTGTTACAGATCAGAGCATTGCTCCGGGCAGTGGGAAACCAGAATTCCGCTGTCTCTCAGTCACGGAATAGGATCCACAGTCGATCTGTCGCAACAGATACAGTCGAGTCGGCTCACAGCCCGAGATCGCCCCCGAGGCGTGAGGGACGTGGTGACCGGTGTGACCAGTACAGGAGGAATGAGCAGTATGATCACCGATTCGACCGTGATGATCGACGTCGAGTGCCAACCCCTCCCCCAAGGAGTGGGTCATATGTGCCTCGACGACAAGATGACAGACGCCCTCATAGTGTTGGGCAGAGGATTCCAGTCGACCCCAGAGACTCAGGCTTTGATGCGAGATCCATCCTCGTTCAAGGTTTGGTTGACAGGAACAGAGCTCATCGAGGAGGCCACAACAGAGATGCGCCCGCCAGCAGCGAAGTACGTGCTTCAGGGCCAGAGTGTTTCAGTCGAGCCATCAGAGCCGCAGTGATTCCTCCCAATTTCAGGCTGGCAACTGGAATCAGCAAGTTCACCGGTGAATCTAAGCCTGACACCTGGCTCGAAGATTATCGAGTGGCTGTACAGATTAGCGGTGGCAATGATGAGGTGGCCATGAAGTATTTGCCTCTCATGTTAGAGGGATCGGCCAGAGCGTGGCTAAATCAGTTAGCACCCAGCAGCATTTACACTTGGGAGGACCTCTCCCGAGTGTTTATCACGACCTTTGAAGGAACATGCAAGCGACCTGCAGGCCTTACAGAGCTGTGGTCTTGCGTGCAGAAGCCGAATGAAACTCTAAGGGAATACATCCAGAGGTGGATCACGCTGCATCACTCGGTTGAGAATGTGCCAGACCATCAAGCGGTTTGTGCCTTCAAGGAAGGTGTCAAATACAGAGAGTTGAATCTGAAGTTCGGTCGAACTGGAGAGATGTCTCTGAATCGGATGATGGAGATTGCCACCAAGTACGCTAACAGAGAAGATGAAGATCGACTCCGGAGTGGCAAGCAGAAAGCAGTCTTCCAGGAAACCGGAGGCAATTCCAGTCGGAAGCAGAAGCGGAAGGCCGAGCCAGCCGCCCCTGGGAAGGCCCTGGCCACAACCCAGGGAAATTTCAAGGGAAAACCGAAAGGCCCCTGGAAGCCCAAGAAAGTCAAGGATCAAGACAGAAATGATGTTTTGGATCTGCCATGTCACATCCACACCAAGAAGGATGAAGAGGGTAATTTTATTTACCCAAAGCATACCACTCGACAGTGCCGTCTCCTGATCCAGCAGTTCCAAGGAAAGAAGTCCAAGGATAAGGAAAAAGATTCGGACAGAGTCGAGGACAAGGAAGACAGTGACGATGGATACCCCCAAGTCAATTCCACCTTGATGATTTTTGCCGATGTCAAAAGCAAAATTCGACTGAAAGTCATTAACCGAGAGGTGAACATGGTTGCCTCGGCAACACCCAGTTACCTGAAGTGGTCTCAGACTACCATCACATTCGACAAGTCTGATCACCCGACGCACATTGCCACCCCTGGGAGGCAAGCTTTGGTGGTCGACCCAATTGTTGAAGGCACTCGACTGACTAAAGTCCTGATGGATGGTGGCAGTGGCCTGAACATACTGTATGCTGAAACATTGAAAGGAATGGGCATTCCGATGTCCAGGCTCAGCACCAGTAACATGAGTTTCCACGGAGTCATTCCTGGGAAGAAAGCCCAATCACTCGGCCAGGTCGCTCTTGATGTGGTTTTCGGTGATTCAAAGAATTACCGCAAGGAAAAGTTGACATTCGAGGTTGTGGACTTCCAAAGTGCTTATCACGCCATTTTGAGCAGGCCAGCTTACGCACGCTTCATGGCCCGGCCATATTACGTGTATCTCAAACTGAAGATGCCTGGCCCCAAAGGTGTGATCACTGTTACAGGCAATCGGAAGAAGGCGGAAGAGTGCTTTCAGAAGGGCTCAAAGATTGCAGATGCTTAGATGGCAGTGGTCGAGCTGCAAGAGTACCAAAAGACTGCCGATCCAAGTTAGTTGGTATGAGCCAAGAAGCCTGCTTCAGAATCAGCTTTTCAGTCATCCGGTGAAACAAAGACAGTCCACATTCACCCGACCGACCCCGATGCTGCCCTGACTCACATCTCAACGATGCTTGACTCCAAATAGGAAGAAGCACTCATCCAGCTCCTCCGTGAGAACTGGGACATCTTCGCATGGAAACCCTCTGACATGCCTGGAGTTCTCAGAGGGCTGGCTGAGCACCGTCTACGAGTCGACCCGAAGTTCAAGCCTGTGAAAGAACATCTTCGACGGTCCGCCGTCCAGAAGAGGAAAGCCATTGGCGAGGAGGTGGCTCGGCTCTTAGCAGCGGAGTTCATCCGAGAGATTTACCACTCCGAGTGGCTCGCCAATGTCGTCATGGTCCCCAAGAAGGACAAGTCACTTTGCATGTGCATTGATTTCAAACATATCAATCGGGCCTGCCCAAAAGATCATTTTCCTCTCCCTCGCATCGACCAAATAGTCGACTCGACTGCGGGGTGCGAGAGATTGTCTTTTCTAGATGCTTATTCCGGGTACCATCAGATCCGTCTGTATGGACCCGACGAAATCAAAACAGCTTTCATCACCCCATTCAGATGCTTCTGTTATGTCACCATGCCGTTCGGCCTCAAGAACGCCGGAGCCATGTTCATGAGAATGATTCAGAAGTGTTTACTCACTCAAATCAGTCGGAATGTGGAGGCATACATGGATGATATTGTGGTCAAGTCACGCAAAGGTTCCGACCTGCGAGCTGACCTTGCCGAAACCTTTGCCAACCTCAGGAGGTATGATATCAAGCTCAATCCATCAAAGTGCACATTCGGAGTTCCAGGTGGAAAGTTACTCGGTTTTCTCGTTTCTGAACGGGGGATCGACGCAATCCTGAAAAAGTTGGCACCATACTCTGGATGAAGCGTCCCGTTCACGTGCACGACGTCCAAAAGCTTACAGGCTGCTTGGCCGCCCTAAGTCGATTCATTTCTCGCCTCGGTGAAAAGGCGTTGCCCCTTTACTGACTGATGAAGAAGTCTGACAAGTTCGAGTGGACTCCGGAAGCTGATGCAGCATTTGCAGAGCTCAAAGCTCTGCTCTCCACCCAGCCGGTGCTTGCTGCCCCAATCAGCAAAGAGCCTCTGCTGCTCTACATTGCAGCCACAGGGCAAGTTGTCAGCACAGTACTTACGGTCGAGCGGGAAGAAGAAGGAAAGGCCTTCAGAGTTCAGCGCCCAGTCTATTATGTGTCTGAAGTTTTGACACCTCCAAAACAAAGATACCCTCACTACCAGAAGCTTGTATATGGGATTTATATGACCACCAAGAAGGTTGCACATTACTTCTCTGACCACTCCATTACAGTCGTCAGCGACGCCCCACTGTCAGAGATTCTGCATAACAGAGATGCAACTGGTCGAGTGGCCAAGTGGGCGATTGAACTCCTTCCCTTAGATATCAAGTTTGAAGCAAAGAAGGCTATCAAGTCCCAAGCAATCGCAGATTTCATCGCCGAGTGGATTGAACAGCAACTTCCGACTCAAGTTCACTCGGAGCACTGGACCATGTTCTTCGATGGATCTAAGATGCTGAATGGTTCCGGTGCTGGGGTAGTTCTAGTCTCCCCCCGAGGAGATAAGCTCAGATATGTTCTCCAGATTCACTTCGATTCCTCCAACAATGAAGCAGAGTATGAAGTACTTTTGTACGGGTTGCGCATGGCCATTTCACTCGGCGTCCGTCGCCTCATGGTCTACGGCGACTCAGATTTGGTGGTTAATCAGGTGATGAAGGAGTGGGACGTCAGAAGTCCAGCTATGACTGGTTATTGCAATGCAGTGAGAAAGCTAGAAAAGAAATTCGAGGGGTTAGAGCTTCATCACATCCCCCGACTGAAAAATCAAGCAGCTGATGATCTGGCAAAAATAGGCTCCAAGAGAGAAGGCATTCCCAGCAATGTGTTTCTGGAGCACATCCGCTCGCCGTCAGTCCAGGAGGATCCTTTCACAGAAGAAGCCCCACAACCGAAAAGTGCCATAGATCCGACTGAAGTCGAAGTTCCTGCTGTGGTCGACCTAATCATGGAAGTCTTGGCAATCACTCTTGACTGGACGATACCGTACATCGTGTATATCCTAAGGAAAGAGCTCCCAGAAGACGAGGAAGAGGCTCGACAGATCGTCCGCTGATCCAAGGCCTTCACAGTCATAAAGGGGCAGTTGTATAGAGAAAGCGCGACTGGAATCGGTCAGAAGTGCATAACACCAGAAGAAGGTCGGATAATCCTCGATGATATCCACTCGGGGACCTGTGGCCACCATGCGTCCTCTCGGACCATTGTGGCTAAAGCATACCAAGCGGGATTTTACTGGCCTAGAGCAAATGAGATGGCAAAAGAGATAGTCGACAAATGTGGAGGCTGCCAGTTCTACTCCAACATGTCACACAAGCCTGCATCAGCCCTGAAGACCATTCCAGTCGTCTGGCCCTTTGCTGTCTGGGGACTGGACATGGTTGGTCCACTGAGAACAGGCAAAAGCGGATTCACGCATGTGCTTGTGGCAGTCGACAAGTTCACCAAATGGATTGAAGCCAAGCCTATCAAGAACCTCGATGCTGGCACTGCTATCAGTTTTGTCAGAGGACTAACATTCAGATATGGAGTCCCTCATAGCATCATCACTGACAATGGGTCAAACTTCGATTCGGACCAGTTCAGAGCTTTTTGCGCCTCTCAAGGCACACGAGTCGACTACGCGTCGGTCGCGCATCCTCAGTCGAATGGACAAGCTGAAAGAGCAAATGGTTTGATTCTCAAAGGACTAAAGCCTCGGCTGATGCGTGATCTCAAGCACGCGGCAGGTGCTTGGGTCGACGAGCTTCCGTCAGTTCTGTGGGGATTGAGGACCACCCCCAACTGGTCGACTGGAAGAACTCCATTCTTTCTGGTTTATGGAGCCGAAGCGGTTCTGCCAAGTGATCTTCTTCACAACACGCCCCGAGTCGAGCTTTACACCGAAGATGAAGCAGAACAGGCCCGACAAGAAGCAGTCGACCTCCTAGAAGAAGAGAGGGAGATGGCCACGATCAGATCGACCATTTATCAGCAAGACTTGCGTCGATTCCACGCCCGGAATGTAAAGAGTCGAGCCTTCCAAGAAGGAGATTTGGTCCTCCGAGTGGATCAACAGAAACCACACAAGCTTGCTCCTACTTGGGAAGGCCCCTTCATCATCACCAGAGTCCTCCACAATGGAGCGTATCACCTCTACAATGTTGATCACCAGATCGACGAGCCTCAAGCTTGGAATGCGGAACTACTCTGCCCCTTTTACACTTGAGCTCTCCCTTGGACGAGATGTAATAAGAAAAATTCCTGCAGTTTGTTTTTATCAAAGGCAAGAGTGTTCCATCAATTGTTGTCACTTTTGTTTACATACGGAATCCCCCAGTGGGTGACTTAGTTGCGAATCCGTTTCGCCTAAGTTTGAAAAAATCCTACCGAGTGGAGAGCGATCCTCCCACTCGGGGGCTTAGCTGCAGTCCAGCACTCGCCTAAGTTCTCTCACCTAGAGACTTAGTTGCAGTCCGGCACTCGCCTAAGTTTTAAAAAAAATCCTACCGAGTGGAGAGCGATCCTCCCACTCGGGGGCTTAGCTGCAGTCCAGCACTCGCCTAAGTTCTCTCACTTAGAGACTTAGCTGCGGTCCGGCACTCGCCTATGTTTGAAAAAATCCCACCGAGTGGAGAGCGATCCTACCACTCGGGGGCTTAGCTGCAGTCCAGCACTCACCTAAGTTCTCTCACCTAGAGACTTAGCTGCAGTTCGGCACTCGCCTAAGTTTGAAAAAATCCCACCGAGTGGAGAGTGATCCTCCCACTCGGGGGCTTAGCTGCAGTCCAGCACTCACCTAAGTTCTCTCACCTAGAGACTTAGCTGCAGTCCGGCACTTGCCTAAGTTTGAAAAAATCCTACCAAGTGGAGAGCAAACCTCCCACTCGGAGGCTTA
>NC_057812.1:134417931-134418554 GCF_018294505.1 Triticum aestivum | reverse complement strand
TATACGGAATCCCCCAGTGGGTGACTTAGCTGCGAATCTGTTTCGCCTAAGTTTGAAAAAATCCTACCGAGTGGAGAGCGATCCTCCCACTCGGGGGCTTAGCTGCAGTCCAGCACTCGCCTAAGTTCTCTCACTTAGAGACTTAGCTGCGGTCCGGCACTCGCCTAAGTTTGAAAAAATCCCACCGAGTGGAGAGCGATCCTCCCACTCGGGGGCTTAGCTGCAGTCCAGCACTCACCTAAGTTCTCTCACCTAGAGACTTAGCTGCAGTCCGGCACTCGCCTAAGTTTGAAAAAATCCCACCGAGTGGAGAGCGATCCTCCGACTCGGAGGCTTAGCTGCAGCCCAGTGCTCGCCTAAGTGTTTAAATCCTACCGAGTGGAGAGCGATCCTCCCGCTCGGAGGCTTAGCTGCAGCCCAGTGCTTGCCTAAGTGTTTAAATCCTACCGAGTGGAGAGCAAACCTCCCACTCGGAGGCTTAGCTGCAGCCCAGTGCGCGCCTAAGTGTTTAAATCCTATCGAGTGGAGAGCGATCCTCCCACTCGGAGGCTTAGCTGCAGCCCAGTGCTCGCCTAAGTGTTTAAATCCTACCAAGTGGAGAGCAAACCTCCCACTCGAAGGCT
>NC_057812.1:134415001-134417901 GCF_018294505.1 Triticum aestivum | reverse complement strand
CTAAGTGTTTAAATCCTACCGAGTGGAGAGCAATCCTCCCACTCGGAGGCTTAGCTGCAGTCCAGCACTCGCCTAAGTTCTCTCACCTAGAGACTTAGCTGCAGTCCGGCACTCGCCTAAGTTTGAAAAAATCCTACCGAGTGGAGAGCAAACCTCCCACTCGGGGGCTTAGCTGCAGCCCAGTGCTCGCCTAAGTTCTCTCACCTAGAGACTTAGCTACAGTCCGGCACTCGCCTAAGTTTGGAAAAATCCTACCGAGTGGAGAGCAAACCTCCCACTCGGGGGCTTAGCTGCAGCCCAGTGCTCGCCTAAGTGTTTAAAAATCCTACCAAGTGGAGAATAAACCTCTCACTCGGAGGCTTAGCTACAGCCCAGTGCTCGCCTAAGTACAAGACTCGACCCAATCCGCGAGTCGACCGCTACCTTCTCCCTCGGAGCTGCGTCGCAAATACAAGATTATTCCGAGTGAAGATCAAGTTCCACTCGACGAATCAAACCGTGAAGATATCCAACGAGAAATCAAGTTCAGAAAAAGCCAAAAAGGTCCCAGACCTCAAAGTACTCGAGCCCTCGGCTCGGCGGAGTTTAAACGGTTACAAATCCACTCGGCATCCCGAGGTAAATTCAAAGTTTTTCACTCCTCGGGAGGAGGACTGGAAGGGGCGACGAACTCATCCAAGTCGATCCCGTCGGCGATACGGGTGGCAGCGGCGATGAAAGTCTCCATGAAGTCTTGAAAGTTATGCTTCCTGGTATTTGCAACTTGGATAGCCGCCAGCTTTTCTTCTCGCGCCTCCTTGCAATGGACGCGGACCAGAGGCAGAGCAACATTAGCACCACATCTAGCAGAAGATTTCTTCCATTCCGCCACTCGACCTGGGACTTCGTTAAGTAGAGCCATCAGAGACTCGAGGTCGTTCTGAAGCGTCGTCCCAGGCCAGAGTGATGTGTCGATCCGCGACATTGCAACTTTCAGCCGAGCCAGATAATCAACGACGCTGGCAACACGAGACTCCAGTCGGAGCACGTTCATGGCAGCCTCGTCCTTCACAAGAGAGTTAACAGGGTCCAAGCTTGGCTCCACTCGACTGGTCTCCTCTTCAAAGTTCTAACAGAATTCTGCAAACATGATTAAAGAGTAAGACAGTGGCCCTACGCAGGCTTGGCAAACTGCAAGACAGTCGGGGCAGAGTAATTACCTTCGAGCATGACGAACAACTTCTTGGCAAGTCCACCGAGATAAGCTTCCAGATCTTTTACCTTCCCCACCAGCTCACCCGCCTTGTCGTGCAGAGCCATATTCTCCTTCTTCAGTCGACTGGCATCTCGATTAACTGTCTCAAGAGCGGTTTTCAGTCTGGAGTTCTCCTGTTCAAGAGCTCCGACCGAAGCCAATTTCTCCTCTGCAAGCTTCGTTTTGCTTGAGGCCTCCTTCTGTGCCTCTGCAAGGTCTTGGTCCTTCTTCTTCAGAGCTTCCTCTAGTTTATCTGTGGCGCGTCGAGTGGAACCAACATCAAGAATGGACAAGAAAGAAAAGCCACCCGTTAAGAATAGAGAACCTCACCAGCCATACCTTTCGCTTCTTCTTGCGCCTTCCTCAAATTCTCCTGAGCAAGCTTCAAGTTAAGGTTGAGCTGGATCTGCTGATTCTCCAACTCAGTATAGCGAGCTACAAGTTCGCAAGATTTCTGTAAAAAGGAAAATCAGTCGACAGACGTCCAAGATAAGTTGCTTCCGAGTAACTAAGAGACAATGATGACATTTCTAAGACCACAGCCGAATCAAAAACATTCGACAGTAGTCTCGGGGACTACACCCAGTGGGTGCACTCAGCGTGCCCCCACTGGTTCGACCAAAAAAAAGTCGACTGCCCGCAGTCGACCGGATACAATTCCACTCGACCTGGCCCGACCAAACCGAGCGAAGAAATACAGCTACAGCAACACAATGTAAAGACTACAGTCGACTGCCAGCAGTCCACCGTAGTCTCGGGGACTACACCCAGTGGGTGCACTTAGCATGCCCCCACTCGTCCAAAGGATTGGTAGACACACCCAGTGGGTGTACAGATACAGATACAAAAGATCTTCGGAAAAGAGACTCTTCAAACAACATATCATAACAGACCAAGTGTCGAGTCGACTGACCTGGACGTTGCTCTAAAGAGCCAAACTCGCGTCATAGGCTGCTTGGCTGGCCTCCCGAGCCATCTTCACTTGCTCCATCATGATCCCCGCCTGGCGTATAGCCTCCTTTGCAGCAGCCGCTTGGTCCTCAGGGACGGGGTACACAGCAAAAAGCGAAGGTGGATCCACGGTCGACGCCGAGGGCCGCGCACTCGCCAGAGGAACGGCGAAGGTCACAGAAGCCCGAGTGGTGTCACCACCATCCCGAGCCACGGCCTCGGACGCCGGAGCGGATTGGGGGGTCTTGTTAGCTGACGCCCTCTTGTGCCTCCTCACTCTCAACGGACCGTCGTCGTCGTCATCCGGGAGGTCGATAACATGAGGAGGAGCTACAAGGAAAACATTCAATCGACCAGAGTAGCAATAAAGGTTCAGTCGACTCAAAGGCAGGACGTCAGCAATCGTACCAGGGTTGGAGGTAACAGCGTCCTCCATCTCTTGGTCGTCGTTCCTGGCGGAGACCTTAGAAGTAGCACCGCTGCAAATCTCGAAAGTAAATCAGATGGTTCAGTGAATCGACCAAGGATCCGTCCACGGTCGACAAAGGAAAGCAAGTCTTATTATTACCCAGAAATGGTAGGAACAGCTATCTTCATCTTGGGCAGAGCCTTGGGCGGCTTGGATGGCGTTGCTCGTGGATGCTTGGGAGCCTTCCCAGTCGGCGGAGGAGAAGAGGTCCGAGGGCGTTTCGACGACTGCCCAACAGGAGCAGTC
>NC_057812.1:134389437-134414462 GCF_018294505.1 Triticum aestivum | reverse complement strand
GTCGACCCCTGTGCCCCGTTGGGCGTCGAGTACATCTCGGTGGTCGCCTGGAAAACAACAGACAAGACGAAGGTCAATCGACTTATTCAAAGAAGACCAATGCAGAAGACAAGATATCAGTCGGGAGCACAAAGACATACCTGGTCCACCTCATACGAGTTGTCGAGAGGGGTTACCCTCCTGGCTCCTCGAGGGTTGTCTTTGTTCCCCGTGATGCTCGATAGCCACCCCTCCACCATCTCGTCGGTGACCTCCTCCGGGTGGACCCGAGTGGTGTCGTCAAGACCCGAATACAGCCACATCGGGTGGTCGCGGGCCTGGAGCGGTTGGATGCGCCTTTGAAGGAAGACCTCCAGCAGGTCCATACCAGTCACACCCTCGCGGACAAGCTCAACCACTCGACCTGCCAGCACCTTGACTTGGGCCTTTTCCTCCGGCGCGACTTTCAGAGGGGCAGGCTTCTCGGCTCGGTCGAGGGAAAAAAGAGGAAGACCAGTCGACTGTCCTGGGGTCGCCTCGTCCTTGTAGTAGAACCAGGTCAACTGCCAGCCACGGACCGACTCCGGGAAGGTGATAGATGGAAAACAGCTCTTCCCCCTCGTCTGGATCGCCAGGCCCCCGCACAGCTGGATCACCTGCGTCCTCTCGTCACTCAACTTAGCCTTCTTGACCGATTCAGAACGGCGGGTAAAGATGTGTTTGAAGAGTCCCCAATGGGTCGACAACCCAAGAAAGCCTCACACATGGAGATGAAAGCAGCAAGGTAGACAATGGAGTTGGGAGTGAAGTGGTGGAGCTGTGCTCCGAAGAAATTCAGGAAACTCCGGAAGAAAGGATGGGGCGGCAGAGAAAACCCTCGGTCGATGTGGGTGGCTAGGAGCACGCACTCACCGTCGCGGGGTTGAGGTTCGATCTCTCCCCCCGGAAGACGTGCAGCTTCGTGGGGAATGACTCCCCCCTCGACCATGTCGTCGAGATCCTCTTGCCGGAGCACCGATGGCATCCAGTCGCCCTGGATCCAACCTTTGGGCAGAGCGGTCCTAGAGGAAGATCCGCCCCGAGCTGACCTCTTCCCTTTCCCCGCCGCTGCCGCCTTCTTCGCGTGCTCCAGAGCGGAGGTCTTGCTCTTCGTCATCGTCACCGGCAAAGTCTCGCACGGGCCTGCTGCGTTGGGGCGGGAACGGAGGTGGCGGAGGGACTTGCGAAGGGGGAGAGGCGGAAGAAAGGAGGAGAATAGAGCGCACTACTTGGAAACCCCGAGCCGGCGATTTATAAGGGACCGCTTCCGAGTGGCTGACTGGTAGGCCCAGGCTATCCAGTCAAATCCCACAACAGACGCGCGCGCAGTACGTGGCGAAAAAGACGACACAGGGATCGAGGAGCTTCCGCTTTATCGCTTCCGATTACTGCGGCCGCTCCCGTCCCGCGCACTTCCCAAAATCAGAATCCCGCGACATCCGCGGGCCACAAAACAACTTGTCAAAACAGAAGACCCCGATCGCGCCAGCGCTCGGTATGTCACAAACAAAGAAATTCACTCGACGAAAGGCCTGGAATGGATCAAGGCGACTGAAAAAGGTTGGCAACGTCATCCGTGACGATTGACCCAAAACGAGGCGCTCACATAGCCCGAAGAACCAGTCGGAAAGATCTCCAACTCTTTCCCCACTCTAACCTCGATCCATTCGGGGGCTAATGATGAAGACATGTACCTAGGGTAGGGACACGGACCTGACCAAAGAGTCCTACCCTAGGACACCCCTAGGAGAAGTCACCTTTCAATCGACTTGAAGGTATCCCACTCGACGGGTTCAAGACACTCGACCAAGAAGCTATCACTCGACCATGAAGCCAACCACTCGACTGCCAGGAGACCTAAAGTCACTCCGCAGGCAAACGGTCGACTGTTAAGTAGTCTTTATGATCATTATAGCACTTTATTAGGGACGTTACCAGAAACGCCCAACCTTAAATGTACCTTAAACCCTGCATTACTGAGGGCGGGAGGGGTCCGGCGAACTCTATATAAGCCACCCCCCTCCTCAGTATGAAGGGTTCGCACCCCTGTATCCATACACGCATAATCCAGTCGACCGCCTCCGGGCTCCGAGACGTAGGGCTATTACTTCCTCTAAGAAGGGCCTGAACTCGTAAACCTCGTGTGTAACAACTTCCCAATAGCTAAGATCTAGCCTCTCCATATTCACCCCCCTACATCACTGTCAGAGTTAGAACCACGACAATCATCGCGTTCCCAGGTGGCTTCACGGTCGGAATGATGTGACCACTTGACTTTGAGGAATTTGATAGACTTGTTGCGAGTCTTGCGCTCAGTTTCTTCAAGGATAGAAACGGGGTGCTCACGATAAGACAGGTCTTCTTGGAGATCAATGTCTTCGAAGTTGACGGTGCGGTCAGGGGTCTTGAAGCACTTGCGGAGTTGAGACACGTGAAACACGTCGTGCACATTTGCAAAGTTGGAGGGAAGCTCAAGTTGATAGACGAGATCGCCTCTCTTGCTGACGATCTTGAAAGGACCCACGTATCTAGGGGAAAGCTTCCCTTTGATACCGAAGCGATGAGTACCTTTCATTGGAGAGACACAGAGGTAAACATGGTCTCCGATCTTGAAAGCTAAGTCAGGATGCTTGCTATCATAGTAACTCTTCTGGCGCGATTGTGCGGCTTTGAGATTATCATGAATGACTTTGCACATCTCTTCTGCCTCTATGATCAAGTCATTACCAAGAAGTTGGCGTTCACTAGTCTCTGACCAGTGAAGAGGAGTATGGCACTTCCTTCCATAGAGAATTTCAAATGGGGACTTGCCCGAACTCGCTTGGAAGCTGTTGTTGTAGGAGAACTCGGCATATGGAAGACAATCTTCCCACTTCATACCGAAAGACATGACGCAAGCCCTGAGCATATCTTCAAGAATCTGATTAGCTCGCTCGACTTGGCCACTAGTTTGAGGATGAAAAGCTGTGCTGAAACGGATGTTGGTGCCCATGGCCTTCTGAAAAGAATCCCAAAACTTGGAGGTGAAGATGCTGCCACGATCTAAAGATATCAACTGCTGAATGCCATGTAGAGAGACAATCCGGGAGGTATATAGCTCTGCCAATTGAGCTGCTGTGATAGACTCTTTGAAAGGAAGGAAATGAGCCACTTTAGTGAGTTTGTCGATGACAACGCAGATAGCATCATTGCCACGCTTGGACTTTGGAAATCCATTCACGAAGTCCATCTCAATATGGTCAAACTTCCATTCTGGAATGTCAAGAGGTTGGAGGAGACCAGCTGGCCGTTGGTGTTCTGCTTTAACTCTTCTACATACATCACATTCATTCACGAACTGAGCAATCTCGCGCTTCATTCAAGTCCACCAGTACGACTGCTTGAGGTCCTGGTACATCTTTGTACTTCCAAGGTGGATAGAGAGGAGTGAATTGTGAGCCTCATTCATAATGACTTTACGAAGGTCACCTTTAGGCACAACAATGCGATCCTCGAAGAATAGAGTACTTGTCATCAAGACGATAGCACTTGTACTTGGGTTGACTCTTGGCAATCCCAATCTTCACCTTCTTCACCATAGCATCAAGAAGTTGAGCCTCGCGAATCTGATCTTCCAAGGTAGGAGAGACTTGGAGGTTGGCGAGGAAACCTTGAGAAACAACTTGCAGATTGAGTTTGCGGAAAGCTTCACAAAGCTCGGGTTGGTAAGGCTTGATAATCAAACTGTTGCAGTAAGCCTTCCTGCTCAATGCGTCAGCAATTACATTGGCCTTGCCTGGAGTATATTCGATACTCGGATTATACTCTTGAATCATTTCGACCCAACAAATCTGCCTAAGGTTGAGATTAGGCTAAGTGAAGATGTACTTGAGACTCTTATGATCACTGAAGATGTCCACTTTTCTTCCCAATAAGAGATGTCTCCAAGTTAAAAGAGCATGCACAACTGCCACCAACTCGAGGTCATGAGTGGGGTAGTTCTTTTCATTGGGCTTCAACTGGCGAGAGGTATAGGCCACAACTTTCTTCTCTTGCATCAACACTGCACGAAGACCTTGAAGGGAAGCATCACAGAAGACCTCAAATGGTTTGGATTCATCAGGAGGAGTCAGAACTGGAGCAGTGATTAACTTCTCTTTCAGGGTGTTGAAAGCGATGTCACATTCAGGAGACCAAACGTACTTGACGTGCTTCTGGAGAAGGTTGGAAAGAGGCTTCGCGATCTTTGAAAAGTTCTCAACAAACCTTTGACAATAGCTTGCGAGACCAAGGAAGCTGCGGAGTTGCTTCACATTCTGAGGTGGTTCCCAATTCACAATTGCAGACACCTTCTCAGGATTAACCGCTATGCCCTTGGCAGAGATGATTTGTCCAAGGTAGAGAACCTCTTCGAGCCAAAACTCGCACTTTGAAAACTTGGCATGGAACTGATGTTCTCTGAGCTTATCCAGCACCAAACGCAAGTGCTTGGCATGATGTTCCTTGTTCTTGGAAAAAACCAAAATGTCATCGAGGTAGACCAAGATGAAGTCATTTGTGTAGGCGTTGAAGATGAAATTCATCATGCGAGAGAATGTTGGAGGAGCGTTGACGAGGCCGAAAGACATGACAGTGTATTCATATGAACCATAGCTTGTTCTGAATTTTGTCTTAGGGATATCTTGCTCACGAATGCGAATCTGATGATAGCCCATACGGAGATCAAGCTTGGAGAATACTTGAGCACCTTTGAGTTGTTCAAACAGATCATTGATGTTGGTAAGTGGGTAGTTGTTCTTTATGGTCTTCTTGTTCAATGGACGGTAGTCGACACAGAGTCGGTCCGTTCCATCCTTCTTCTTCACAAAAAGGACACCACAACCCCATGGAGAAGAACTAGGTCGGATGAGACCCATTCGCTCTTGAATATCGAGTTGCTTCTTTAGCTCCTTCAACTCTTCAGGTCCAAGCTTGTAAGGACGTTTGCAAATAGGTTTCGTGCCAGGCTCAAGATCGATGACGAATTCAACTGGCCCGTGCGGAGGCATTCCTGGAAGCTCTTCTGTAAAGACGTCTTGATATTCGCAAATGACCGGAATTTGAGAGATGGCATCCAGCTCACCCTTCTCATTGAGAGAAAACAGTCGAATGGTATCATCCCTTGCGGCAAAGACAATTACATCCTCAGACGAATGAGTCCATTGAATCTGCCTGGCAGCACAATCAAGCTTAGCCTTGTGCTTAGAAAGCCAATCCATTCCAAGAATAAGATCAATATCCGAGTTACCAAGGACCACTTGAGAGGATAGAAACTTATAGTCGCCCAACGTGATAGTAACATCCGGGACGCAATTGTTAGATGTAATTTTCTTGCCCGGGGACACAATCTTCAACGGGAAAGGAATCCTTTCGGTCACAAATTCATGCTTGGCAACAAATGGTCTTGAAATAAAAGAAAGCGATGCACCAGTGTCAAAAAGAACTTTTGCAGGAACATTGTTAACATGAAGGTTACCCATAATCACATCTGGCGAGTCCACTGCCTGAGCTGCATTCAACAAGTTGACCTTGGCGTGCTTGGGGTTATGCTTGACCACTGCATTGCTAGCAGATCTCACAGGAGGAGGAGGAAGACGCCTCTGATTGGAGCATTTGTTGGCATAGTGACCCTTCTATTGGCACTTGTTGCACGTGACCTCCGAGAGCGGACTGTGATACGGAGCACTTGATCTTGGATCTTGAGACGAAGTCTTTTTCTAAAAGCCAGGGTTGGGTGGGTGGGAAGATCCATTGCCACCTTTGCTCTTCTGCTGATAAGCCTGACGGAACGGAGGAGGAGGAGGCAGCCAATACTTTTGCTTCTTAGCCACTTGAGTTGAGGAAGAAGGAGTCGCATCTCTGACTCGCTTCTTGGAAGCATCGCACTTGAGTTGAGCAGCCTCTTGTTTCAGTGCCATGTTGTAAAACTGTACTTCTGAGGCTCGAAAAGCACGAGAGCAAGTTGAAGCTATTCTCTGAGGCCACCCCTGAACTGATAAATCATGCTCTTCTCGTCAGGGACGTCCTACTTGGCGAAATGAGCGAGCTTCTGGAACATGATGTTATACTGGTAAACAGACAAGCTGCCTTGCTTCAGGTTGCCGAATTCCTCACGCTTGCTTTCAACAACACTCTGAGGAATGTGATGAGCTTTGAAGTCTTGACGGAATTCATCCCAGGTAATCGCACGGCCTCCTATGGAATCTTTGTACTGCTGAAACCATTCTGCAGCTTGGTCTTTGAGTTGGAAGGAGGCAAATTTGACAAAGTCCTCAGGCCTGACGTTACTGCACTCGAAATGCTTGCATATATCCACGAGCCAATCATCAGCGTCTGAGGCCTCGACACAGTTGCTGAAGGTCTTAGACTGGTTAGCGAGGAACTGGTTGAGTGTAGCAAACTGATTCTGATTGTTGCCATGGCCTTGGTTGCGCTCTTGCAGAATTTGCATGATCAGCTGCGTGTTTGCATTGCTAGCAGCCATCACAGCTTGCCATGCCTCCGGAGGTGGAGGTGGTGGTGGCGGATCCTGATTCTGATTCTGACCCTTAGCAGGAGCCATCCTAAAGAGGGTGACATCCGTTAGCATCTTGACAGACAAATATTCAAGCTGAATCAAACGGATTGAAATTGCAACATAAAGTCTTCACATCCAAACAAAATGAACGAATGAATTCCAATTGAAATGGTCACATTTCCATAAATTGAGAAGCCACTTAGATAGTGGTAGAAGAATAAAACAACAAGGTGCGGACAAGAACAAATACTTGGTGAGGATTACCCAATCCCAAACCAAATATCCGCGGAAGAAGAACTAGAGCTACAAGAATTCCCACCTATGAAACTCCCGAACCTTTCCGGTTATGCAATTAGGTGTTGGGGATACAGGGGAAGCATAATATCTCACCCAAAGCTAGCAAATCCTACATCCAGCTGTATCCATCCTTCAACACATAACCAAGAAACCTTCGGAAATCATTTACCTCAACCTTCGAAAAGCATCCGTTATACAAGTTATGGCAATACTCTTGAACTCCCGCCCCAGTACTGCGTGGCGTCGAGGTTATCTAACCAACAACTGCATAAAAGAGATTTTCGATGTCGGCGAAACACAGGTATTCCAGAATCTCAACGATAAAATTGTGACGACAACACCTCGGAGCTCAACTCCCAGGGACACTGCCACAACCCCTAAATGTCAGGAGGCACCAAGAACAATGTTGTCATCACAAAACCATCGGAACAATTCCAAGATACCCGCGTGATCATAAAAAAAATTAGTGAAATTTGAGAAGAGAAGAGTCAAAACTCTACGTCAGGATGCCTCAGCAGAGCGACGAAGGGCCTGGGGAGTAAAAAGAATTCCTAACTCTCTGATATATAATTCCTAAATGACTCAAAACATTTTTCTAGACTCAACAACGCCAGCGATTCGATCAAGCAGGGGGCTCCTAAGGTCGGGGAAGGCTCTGATTACCAACTTGTAACGCCCTCGATGCGGCTATATCTCCCACGTGTCGAAGCACGACTTAGAGGCATAACCGCATTGAAAGCAATGTCGCAAGTGAGGTAATCTTCACAACATCCCATGTAAATAAATAAAGGGGAAAGGATACATAGTTGGCTTACACTCGCCACGTCACACAAATACATAAATGAGTCATTACATTCATCCAATACACTCATGGTCTGACTACAGAACCAAAATAAAGATCAACCCCCAAATGCGACAAAGTCCCCGATCGCCCCAACTTGGCACCACTACTGATCATCTAGGAAAGACACATAGTAACGACGAGAGTCTTCATCAAACTCCCACTTGAGCTCGGTCATATCATCTGCAGCGGTATCATCGGTCCCTGCATCTAGTTTGGAAGTAATCTGTGAGTCACGGGGACTCAGCAATCTCACTCCCTCGCGATCAAGACTATTTAAGCTTATAGGTAAGGTAAAGGTATCATGTGGAGCTGCAGCAAGCGACTAGCATATATGGTGGCTAACATACGCAAAAGAGAGCGAGAAGAGAAGGCAAAGGCACGGTCGAACAACTATGATCAAGAAGTGACCCTAGAACAACCTACGTCAAGCATTACTCCAACACCGTGTTCACTTCCCGGACTCCGCCGAGAAGAGACCATCACGGTTACACACGCGGTTGGTGCATTTTAATTAAGTTAAGTTTCAGGTTATCTACAACCGGACATTAACAAATTCCCATCTGCCCATAACCGCGGGCACGGCTTTCGAAAGTTCAAATCCCTGCAGGGGAGTCCCAACTTAGCCCATCACAAGCTCTCACGGTCAACGAAGGATATTCCTTCTCCCAAGACAATCCGATCAGACTCGGTATCCCAGTTACAAGACATCCTCGACAATGGTAAAACAAGTCCAGCAACACCGCCCGAATGTGCCGACAAATCCCGATAGGAGCTGCACATATCTCGTTCTCAGGGCACACTCAGATGAGACATCCTACGAGTAAAACCAACCCTCAAGTTGCCCCGATGTGGCCCCGCAGTCTACTCGGTCTGACCAACACTCAGAGGAGCACTAGCCCAGGGGGGTTTAATAAAGATGACCCTCGGGCTCCGGAAACCCAAGGGAAAAAAGGCTAGGTGGCGAATGGTAAAACCAAGGTTGGGCATTGCTGGAGGAGTTTTATTCAAGGCGAACTGTCAAGGGGTTCCCATTATAACCCGACCGTGTAACGAACGCAAAATCCGGGAACATAACACCGATATGACGGAAACTAGGGCGGCAAGAATGGAACAAAACACCAGGTATAAGGCCGAGCCTTCCACCCTTTACCAAGTATATAGGTGCATTAAGATAAACAAGATAATATTATGATATCCCAACAATAAACATGTTCCAACAAGGAACGATCTCCAATCTTCACCTACAACTAGCAACGCTATAAGAGGGGCTGACCAAAGTGGTAACATAGCCAAACAACGGTTTGCTAGGACATGGTGGGTAGAGGTTTGACATGGCAATATGGGAGGCATGATAAGCAAGTGGTAGGTATCGTAGCATAGGCATAGCAAAAGAGCGAGCATCTAGCAAGAAAAGATAGAAGTGATTTCGAGGGTATGGTCATCTTGCCTACAAAGTTCTTAGAGCTGCCTTGATCCTCGTAAGCGAACTCAACGGGCTCCTCGTTCACGTACTCATCTCCCGGGTCTACCCAAGCAAGAACAACAAGCAAAAGGAACACAATCAACCACATGCAATGCTCAAGCAACATGATGCAAACATGCTATGATATGCGGGATGCGATATGTGATGCACAGGCATGATTTGGAAAGGAATGATTGAACCTGGCGTCAACTTGGAAATCCAAGAGTGTCACTAGAAAGAGTTGATTTCGGTTGAAATCGATATAAAGATCACCGGAATCGGATGCACGGTTTGGAAATGGCAAGCAAAACAAATATGGCACCGGTCTGCGATAAAGAGCAAGTAGCCATCTAAATGCATCAAGATAAATATGCTACATCACCCAAACATAGCAACAAAATACATGGTAGGGATCCACTCATGATGCTTGACAAAAGATGAACACTGAGCTACGGCTAATTCACTCATTAACAGGTTCAAACAAGCATGGCAAAAGTGCAAACGATAACAGGTTTCAGACTTAGTGAAAATAACAGCATGTCAGGAATTTATCCTCAGGAAGCAATGTTTAGAGCACGATAACTACATGCTACAGGAACATATCATGGCAAAGCAAGGTATGGCATGAAGCTACTCAAAGCATATAACAAAAGTCCCTTAGTGACCATGAGCCAAAAGGGATCAAAAAATACAATTGCAAGCATGTGAACATAGCAAAAACATAAACAGATTCAGACTTAGTGAAAAACTGGAGCATGACAAAACAGTTAACAAGTAGGCATGTTTACGAGCTCGATTCACTCACTACGAGGCATTTCATGACAAACTAAGCATACACCCAGCAAATAGACATGTCATAGAAGCTAAACATTGCAAGAACAACAACATAGGATGCACGGATCAACAACAACAAGCTTGGCAAAATTGCAGAACATGTTAACAATCTGCCAGGAACATTTTATAGCAAAAGTAGAGCTCGATTGACTCAAGCTAGGGTGGTCCATAATTTCAAACAAAGACATGGATGGATAGAGCACAACATTATCTACAAAACATCCTTACTAATCATGCTCAAAAGAGGCACAGATCACTAGGAAAACAACATGAACATATGGCATAAAAATAAGGACAGGGCAAGGACTTAGTGAAATTCTAAGTCCCTGAAATCAGCATCATTCAGTAAGCTACTTTGCATGCTTGTGCTAGTCACCACAATGATCCCAAAAATACATGGCATACACCCCTGTACAGATAACATGGCATTCTACAAAACACATGTAGAGCTCGGGATCATGTCATGCACACATTAATCATGGCAAAAATGACAAAAGGACATTTGCTGAAACAGATCTAAAACTATCATCACATAGCCCTCTTCCAACAGCATCTCGGGCATCAAGATGAGCTCAAATGAAAATGATGCAATGAGATGAAATGATGTACTCGTCGAGGCGAACATTTTGATATGCTACATGCACGAATTGGAGCCACGGTGGTGAAGTTATGATGCGATGAAAATATGCAAAAATTACGGGGATTAGGTCAAAATTAGGTCAACCCTCAGATCTGGATCGGCCGGTGCATGCAATCCGAGGTTCAACGCCGAAGTCGCCGGATCTCGCGGCTCCAGGCGCCGGCGAGGATGGAGAGGAAGGCGCGGTGTCGCGGGGTTGGCTCCAGGCGCGGTCGCCGACGAGGATCGAGGCGGCAGCGTCGCCGGCGTCGTCGGGCGGCGAGGTGCGGGCTGCTGGCACGAGGCGAAGGTGGCCGGCGAGGGCGCAGCAGGACAGCGGCGATGGCGGGCGGCGGTGCCGGGCGGAGGCGCGCCGACGCAGGAGAGGAGACGGGGCGGCGCGGGCGCGCCAAACGGGCTCGGGGGCTCACGGCGGGCCGAGCGGGCCGGCGTGGCTGCGGGTGGCGGCGCGCCATGTGGCGTCGCCTGATTGGCGCGGTGGCGGCGGCGGCGACTAGCCAGACATGTCCGTCGGCGAGGTTTGTGTCCGGCGTGCGAGGAGAGGGAGGGATCTAGGGTTTGCCCAAAAATTTCGGGGAGTCGCCTTTATATAGGGGTAGAGGGAGCTAGAGAACTCCAAATGAGGTGCGGTTTGCGGCCACGCGATCGTGATTGAACGATCTAGATGATAGAAGAGGTTTTGGTGGGTTTTGGGCCACTTTGGAGGGGTGTTGGGCTGCAACACACACGAGGCCTTTTTGGTCACTCGGTTAACCGTTGGAGTATCAAACGAAGTCCAAATGGTACGAAACTTGACAGGCGGTTTATCGATAGTAAATCAAGGCCGCATGGCAAGTCTCGGTCCAATACAGAAACGTTTAACACCCACACATGAAAAGAGGTGGAAAGGGACACCAGAGGACATAGGAGCGCTGGAATGCAAAACGGACAACGGGGAAAATGCTCGGATGCATGAGACGAACACGTATGCAAATGCAATGCACATGATGACATGATATGAGATGCATGACAAAGACAAAACACACGAAGACAAAAACCCAACAACAAGGAAATTACATAACTTAGTGCCGGAAACGGCAAGAGTTGGAGTACAAATAAGGTAGGTTACATCCGGGGTGTTACAGGGGGGTGCGAGCAGTGTCAGACACCCCCATCGTCTCGCCCAAACGACCCAATACTCAATCGCTAGTTACCTACGCATGGGGAAAATAGGCGTACGTACAGCCGTCGATTGAGTAGTCAGTTTCGTTCCTAGTTTTATTCGTGGCTTTGTGCGCCCGTGCGCCGCCGCCTCTCAGATCTCGCTGCTCCTTTCGTCGCTGTTGGAGCCCTACGCATTAATTCTGTGCTTCTAATCCAGCGATTGAATCACGGCTCCTTCATCATTCGATTTTGGCATAACTTAAGGTACGTTACTGGTATTATCGTAATATACAACAAACTCCTAGTAGTTTTTTCAGATCAGACACATACGGTGAACTAGTCCAACTACATATAAAAATAGGTTAATCTACCTATTAGATGCAGTAAGGTTACAATTTAGAGTTCAAATTCCACTCTCTATTTCAATGTTTCAATGGTTGAAGTATGAAGAAGAAGAATATAACGAGAGTAGATTTATTTTTAAGAGGAAGGCTTCCAGCTCCAATATTCATGCCACCCAAAATAAAAATCCACCTGATGTACTCATAGAGTTAAATTGAAACTAATAGAGATGTAGAATTTTGTACTATCAAATATTAGTTGCCAATGCTTTCGTATCAATGCTACTTCTGAAACGAAATTCATGTATTGGCTCTCTTGAATATAGTATCTTTCTCGCCCCCCCCCCCCTGATATCTAAATCCTGGCTCCGCCCCTGGTTCATGGCAATTTCTATGCAGCTCAACATCCCTAGGCACCATTTCTCAGTTCATGAATGCTACAATTAATTATTTTCAACTTAAAGTAGTCCTCTCCCGCGTATCTAAGCTTTGTACACCAAATTTAACCTTTTTCCTATTTAAAATGATTATTTCTGTTGTTTATTCTAATATTTGCCATGTTGTGATAGGAAAAAGGCATATAGAATGAAACTATCAGCTTTTAGATCAAGTTTTATACACGTCTAGATCGTTCATTAGGCTACTCTCCTAATCAATATTAATGTTTCCTTTGAACTACTTGCATTACTGAAACACTCAGTATCGATTGATTTTCCGCATATGCATTGTACAATGAATGCCAGCAATAATTTTTTGAAAGATGTGTTCATGGGTGATGCCCAGCTCCGCACAAGACTATGTGCCATGTGGCACTATCCATTCATTGTTCAGTCTCGCTCTCTGATAGCCAGGCAACCTCCTGAAGCAATCATAGCCAATCATCCATACAAAAAAGTGTTCTATGTTTCCCTGATCATTGGGAAGCCGTACAAGCATTCAAATATGCAAGAAAAGGAGACTCTCCCTATGTGAATGGTGTTGCATATCACTTCACAATTAATCTTCTACAGTCAAATCTAATAGAGATATGCAATGATCAAAGGGTTACAGTCTTTATGAAAGGTCTTTCTCTGTATAAAGCATTGCAACGAGCTCGACTTAAAACCCATTGTCATTTCTTCTCTCATCTTAAAATAAAAAACAACATATATGCATGCACAGGCTTCAGCATGGGCACGGCGTGCAAGTCTGAATCATTTCAGCTAGGCTACAACTTAGACGACAGTCAACTTACCCTGTCGTGGCATGGAGTTGCCCCGCTCCCCCAAGACCAAGACATTTTTGCTTCTGTGACCAAGATCGACAATGGATGAGGAAAGCACATCGATTTTTCGAGACTCGTGGAACGGGACCGAGTCGCCCCGCCGTCTCTGGCCAAAGCTATTCACCATATCTCGTTGGAAGAATTGCACACTTTGGGATACCATCCAGGACGATGCCTTGATTCGTCACCGCTAAGGCCGGCCCCCTCCACCCTTCTGCAGGACTTCATCGACCTTGGTCACAGCTTGTGGAACTTCACTACCTCCTTGGCCTACAGACGACAGTTCATGGATTTGGCACCCTCGCCATTGCGGTTTGTTGGGAAGACCCCTCTCCCCAAATGTCGCTTCTTCATGTGGTTGCGGCTCCACCGTCGGCTGTCCAAGACCTAGCAAGAGTTTGCAGCGGCTACTTGATGCCCGAACATCACCCCAGTTGCTTGGGTTCGCTCGATGGAACTGGCCGATGCGACCCCGAATGGGCGTTCAACCTCCTCCAGGTTCATCGCCTCTGGAATCGCCATGCCTCCATGGGAGATCTAGCGTGAGCATAATTGTATATTTTTTCCAGTTCCTGTCACGCCCTCTCTCAGCGATCATCTGGTAAATCATGTACAGTAAAACCCGCTGCTGGACTTCAATCTAATAGAAAAGGGGAAAAAATGCAGCGCCGAAAGCCAAAGATAAAACCAATTGCTTTTCGTTGTGCATACTGCAATTCTATTTTGTATGTCACCAAGAAAATCACAAAGCATGAGACAAACAATCTATTCCGATTGTGTTTGTCACCAAGAAGATCACAAAGCATGAGATAAACAAACGGCCATCTCATATGGCTGCTCGCAAGAATACTATACCTACAGACTGAAACAGCAAGCAACAAGAATGAGTAACTGCCCATTCACCACTAATTCAGTTCATCACGTCGAACTGAGGAAATCAACAGAGTTGTTGACCAATTTCGTCGTGCATACTGAAATTCCGTTACTGTGCACACAAAAACGCTACAAGCACAAACACGAATAGTTACTCTTCGGACAAAGTAAAACAGAGGATAAATACCACGGGACACCAAGCAAAAATCATTAACCCGTAACTGCCCGTTCACCAACTCCATGACGTCAAACTCGAGGAGATCAGTCAAAGTTTCAGAGAGTAGGCATGAATGCCCAGCTTTTTCAGAAAGCTTAAAGCAATACAGATCAAGAACGAGAAAAGATAGACAGGCGAGATCAAACTTGATACAATCAACACCGTTCATGATCAATTTCACCACTAATTTAGTCCAGCACGCCAAACTTAAGGAGATCAACACGGCTTCATGGCCAATTTCACCACCAAATCAGTTCATCATATGCCAAACTTGAGGAAACTAAAAAGTTGCAGCGCCAAAAGCCAAAGATAAAACCATTTGCTGGGACTGAACTAAGGATAGAAGAGTAAAAGTGCCAATTTCTTGTGTGTATTGCCTCTTGCTTTTTCTTCGTGCATACTCTGTTTTTAACACCACGGAATATGTCATGTCTTATATAGCTGTCCACATAACAACGCCACAACCACAAACACAAACAGTTACTGTTACTGTTCTGACAAAGTAACACAGAAGATCAACACCACGGAACAAGCAACACATTCACCACAAATCAAATAATCACGTCACACTTCAGGAAATCAACAAGTTCTTGACCATTTCTAAAAAATAAGCTCAGGACCAGTTTCACTACCAAATCAGTTCATTACCTCAAACTAGAGGAAATCAACAAAGTTTAATCACGAATTTTCACCAGCAAAGTAGTTCATCATACGCTTTTATTCTTTTTGGAAAATCGACAGAGTTAAGGATCAACTTCTCCACCAAAAGTAGAGTTGATAATATGAAGAAGTAAACACATACTGTAGGATAAATACAAAACATTCAGGAACCACCAAAACAAAGAAACGCCTATCTCATGTGTCTGTTCACGCAAGAACCCGTAAGCACAAACTGGAACAGATGCTGTTCTTGCACGAAGTTAAACTCAAGGATAACCACAAAGTAATCACGGAATAGCAAGCAAAAATCATCAACCCGTAACTGCCCGTTCACCAACTCCGTGACGTCAAACTCGAGGAAATCAGTCAAATTTTCAGAGAGGTTGCATGAATGCCCAGCTTTTTACAGAAAGCTTAAAGCAATGCAGATCAAGAACGAGGAAAGATAAACAGGGGAAAATAGCTGAAGACAATCAAAGTAGTTCACCAGCTCCATGTCGTCAAAAATCGAGGAGATCAATCAATTTTTTCAGAGAATGCCCAGCTTTTTACAGAAAGTTTAAAGCAATAAGTACAGATGAAGAACGAGGAAAGATATAGAGGCAAGACTAGCTTAAGACAATCAAAGCAGTTCATCAGGCAAAACTTGAAAAGTTCTTGACCAATTTCACCACCAAATTAGTCCAGCACGCCAAATTTAAGGAGATCAACATGTTTTCATGACCAATTTCAGCACCAAATGAGTTCATCATATGCCAAATTTGAGGAAATCAACAGAATTTCATGACCAATTTCACCACCAAATCAGTTCATCATATGCCAAACTTGAGGAAACTATCAGAGTTCGCGGCCAACTTCACCTACTCGATGCAAGACGATCAACGAAGCAAAACAAGGAAGAAAGACACCAAACATGACCACATAAACAGGGCATCTCTCACACTCTCGCGCCGGCCATCCTCCATGAGCACTACCACATCCACAAGGACTACTCGACCTTGACGTGGAAGACGTCCTTGCGCTCCTCCTCCTTGACCTTGAGCAGGGTGACCCAGAGCACGCCGTTCTTCATCTCGGCCTTGATCTTGTCCATCTTGTACGCGTCAGCAGAGGGCACCTCGATGCGGCGGTTGTACTTCGGCACCGCGGAGTCGTCGTCGTCGCCGTCCCAGGGCTGCTTCTCGCCCTCGCCCTTGATCACCAGGATGTTCTTGTCCGCGCGCACCTCCACGTGCTCCTTGGTCAGCCCCGGCATCGGCACCTTGAGGTACACCGCGTCGTCGTCCTCCTTGGCCACCCAGCGTCCGAGCCGCGACGCGCCAGCCCCAGCAGTGGAGGAGAGGCCGCCGGTCTGAGATGCGACGTCCTCCATCAGAGACAGCAGACGGGCCATGCTGGTCGGCGCGCCGAGCGGGTCGATCACGTCTGCAGAATCAGCACCAAGGACGGCAAAAGCAGATAAGAACGCTGCGATGTTGATACTTCAGAGCGAAGGCAAGGAAACGGCGCACCAGTCCACAGGTGGGGAAGGGAAGCATACCCTGCGAGAAGAAGCTGGGGATGACGAGGTCGCGGCCGCTGTAGTCGTCGTCGTCGTCGTCGTAGCGGCTGACCTCCTTGGCCTGGGTGTTGTACGGGCGGCGGGCGGCGGTGACGGCGGGGGAGTGGACCGAGCGGAAGGCCACGGGAGCACCGGACTTGAGGAGGCTGGCCGGCGCGATTTCCTTGCCCTTGCAATCGACGGCGGAAGCCATGGTCTCTTTCTCCTCTTTCTCTCTCTTCTCTCTCTCGCTCTGTGGTGGGTGATGATTTTGGATTCTTGTGGCTGAGCGAGACGGGGGTGGGAAATGGAGGGAGACGGGGGTTTTGTAAAGGAGGAGCGGGAAGGCTTTCTTGCGGGAGGGGATGGTGAAGAGGGTTTAGAAGCTTCTGGGGAGATCGGATGAGGCCTCGAGCCTTCCAGAACGATCGGGAGACCACAGCTTTAGGATTCGTGCTGCTTGATGTACCACGATCGGGGGCCATGGATGAACGTAATCATTGATTGATCTGCTGTGGTGCGCAAGGCAAGAGAGAAGTTGCTCTATGTCGAGTGATTTGCTTTCTCTAGTCTGCTTCGCGCTTGGCAATAAAGCAATCAGCACCAAGCTAAATTCTCTATAATTCTTGTATTACTCAATCAGGGATTACAATCACGGTTCATCCTCTGAGCCAAATCC
This sequence comes from Triticum aestivum, assembly GCF_018294505.1. Taxonomy (NCBI): domain Eukaryota; kingdom Viridiplantae; phylum Streptophyta; class Magnoliopsida; order Poales; family Poaceae; genus Triticum; species Triticum aestivum. The sequence goes on along the minus strand of NC_057812.1, from coordinate 134,397,115 downwards.
AATGCATACCATAGTTCCGCCTTCAGACCTATCAAAACTGGCACTGCGTGACTAGAAGAATTCTGAATCAACACCATTTTCTTGAGAACGAAAAAATGGCAATCACGGTTGTATTACTCAATTCTCTACAATTCTTGTATTACTCAATCAAGGATTACAATCACGGTTGTTCTAAAAAAAAAGGATTACAATCACGGTTGAGAACGTCCAGAATATCCTGTGAGCCAAATCCAAGCCATACCATAGTTCGGCCTTTAGACCTATCAAAATTTGCCACCGCGTGACTAGAAGAATTCTGAATCAACACCATTTTCTTGAGAGAATGAAGAAATGGCAAATGTACACATTGTGAAAATTCAGGAAATCAACCAAACATGCCTTGACGTCAAGACATGCATGACTTTATTTAATGAGCTGTTATTTAATAAAATTTTCTTTGAAATGTTTTTTTTCTGTGTTTAAAGTGTAGAGTTTATAACCATGTTCCAACAACTTGATGCCATCGGACATCACACATTTCGGTGGACTCATTACTCATAATGTATTATTATTATTATTATTATTATTATTATTATTATTATTATTATTATTATTATTATTACTACTAGAAAGATTGAGGGCCCTTTGTTGCGCGGTTAGTGTTGTCAGAATTTCATAAATAAAATTATTTGGTTTGGTGTGCGAGGAGATGATGAAGGTTTTTTTTGTAATTGTGATGGCCTCTTTCTGAAGGAATGATTATGGTTATCTGCAAATTAACCCACATTTATGCGGGAAAGTTTCTTGGAGTGGTGACCACGTGTATTATATTACTGTTATAGGGTATGTATATCGGTATTTTTTTACCAGGTGATGAGAGGGTGCGAGACTATGTATTTTCATAAGTTGGATTGCGCCTTTCCTCCCTTGTGCATCGACATCGTCGGCCACGATTGACCCCAGCGCGAGAGATCTAGGAGCCCGGTTCCTGAGGGGGGGCTCCGTCACGCAGCACTAGCCAAGATGGCTAGGGGTGCTCCGGCCTCACTTCTGGCCATGCTCATGGGGAGGGTTTCGTTGGAGCCCAGGTGTAAGGGCATATTTCTCCCTAAGTGGTTTTGGTGATTGATGACGATGTATTTGCAGACTAATCGTGTGCAGTGGAATTTCAGATATCTCATGTCTAGGCACAAGACGATTTAGTGCCCCTCGGAGCCTACCGAAGACGGCTGTTCTCTTCGTTTCTTTTCGGTGGATTTGAGTCGTAGGAAAGCCATACTATTAAGAGGGGGCCCGCTTCGGAAAGGTTAGGGTGGATCAACACGTACACATCTGTTCCTTTGCACCACCTTTCCTTCGCTTCGATGGAGCACCATCCGTTTATCCATGTCTCTGCGATATGAAGGCTGCCAAGTGCTAAAGACTTTGTGGCGTGCGGTAGTACGGCTCATAGGGAGCGGTACTACCGCAGGGCCAGCAGTAGTACCGCTCCCTGTGAGCGGTAGTACCGCTTCTTCTAGCCCTGACGCTGATGCATGCGGAAGTAGGCGTGGATGTAATTTTTTACTTCTGCCCTTACGCAGTAGTACCGCAACGTCTGTCCCGTACTACTGTGTTGGATTTTTGCACAGTTCCAACCTCAGCGGAAGTTGTTACGGAAGTAATTTATTACTTCTGTGCATTTCCATTGTCTGTTGATACCTGCCTTACGGTAGTACCATAGGGGCGCGCAGTAGTACCGCTCCGGCGGTTCTACTGCTCGTTGCCCTGTGCAACAGGCCCTCATCTGGTCTCTACCGCGCAAGCGGTAGTACCGCACCCTGCAGCGGTAGTACCGCAACCCTGTGCGGTAGTACCGCCTCCGTGTGCGGTAGTACCGCGTCACGCAGGCTGAGAGAGGGGATAACGGTTGGATCTTTTCCCCACTATATAGAGGGGGTCTTCTTCCCCAAGAAGACCACCTCTTCCCTCCCCAAGCTCCATTATTGTTCAAACCTCCATTTTCGCCCGATCTCTCTCCCTAGCCAATCAAACTTGTTAATTTTCAAGGGATTGGTTGAGAAGGCCCCGATCTACACTTCCACCAAGAGAAATTTGACCCCCCCCCCACTAATCCCTTGCGGATCTTGTTACTCTTGGGTGTTTGAGCACCCTAGACGGTTGAGATCATCTCGGAGCCATATTCCATTGTGGTGAAGCTTCGTGGTGTCGTTGGGAGCCTCCAATTAAGTTGTGGAGATAGCCCCAGCCTTGTTTGTAAAGGTTCGGTCGCCGCCTTCAAGGGCACCAATAGTGGAATCACGACATCTCGCATTGTGTGAGGGCGTGAGGATAATACTGTGGCCCTAGTGGCTTCTTGGGGAGCATTGTGCCTCCACACCACTCTAACGGAGACGTACTTCCTCTCAAAGGGAAGGAACTCCGGTAACACATCCTCGTCTTCACCGGCTCCACTCTTGGTTATCTCTTACCTTACTTGTGCAAGCTTATATTGTGTTGTATCCCTTGCTTGCTTGTGTGCTTGTTGTTGTTGCATCGTATAGGTTGCTCACCTAGTTGCACATCTAGACAACCTATTTTGATGCTAAGTTTAATTTGGTCAAGAAATGCTAAAAATTGTTAGTTGCCTATTTACCCTCCCCCCTCTAGTCAACCATATCGATCCTTTCAATTGGTATCAGAGCCTCGTCTCTTTATTAAGGACTTTTCTATCCGAAGAGTATGGTTGGCACCATAGACGAGGGGGAGGAGCACTCCGGTGCAAGTCCGTCCTTGTCTGCGGCCGATGGGGGATCCTCGGTCTCTCGCGAGGAGTTCAATGCGGCTTTGGATACATTGAAAACCTCCATGATGACCGAGGTTAAAGGCATGCTTAAGGAGTTTATTGAAGGTTTTAAATTATCCACCGCATTGTTGGAAGTGGTTAATCCCGCTAATAAGGTGACGGAGGCTAACTCCAATAAGGGGGAAGCTAGTAGTGACCAAGTTCCTTTGCCTAGTGGTAAGAGTGGGAGTGGCATCTTTGCCCGTGTTGAACCTCCCCTTACCTATGGAGGACCGGTTCCCTCCACGCATATGAATCATGTTGGTCCTTGATATGTCTCCGTCGTATCTATAATTTTTGATTGTTCCATGTCAATATTCTACAACTTTCATATACTTTTGGCAACTTTTTATACTATTTTTGGGACTAACATATTGATCCAGTTTCCAGTGTCAGTTCGTGTTTGTTGCATGTTTTTTGTTTCGAAGAATATCCATATCAAACGAAGTCCAAATGGGATAAAAACTGACGGAGATTCTTTTGGAGTATATATGATTTTTGGAAAGAAAAATCCACGCGAGACGGTGCCCGAGGTGGCCACGAGGCAGGGGGCGCGCCTGCCCCCCTGGTCGCGCCCTTGACCCTCGTGGGCCACCTGTAAGGCGGTCGATGCCCTTCTTTCGCCACAAGAAAGCTAATATCCGGATAGAGATCGTGTTAAAATTTCAGCCCAATCGGAGTTACGGATCTCCGGGAATATAAGAAACAGTGAAATGGAAGAATCTGGGAACGCATAAACAGAGAGAGACAGAGAGACAGATCCAATCTTGAAGGGGCCCTCGCCCCTCCCATGCCATGGAGGCCAAGTACCAGAGGGGAAACCCTTCTCCCATCTAGGGAGGAGGTCAAGGAAGAAGAATACGAAGGGGCCCCCTCTCCCCTTCTCTTCCGGTGGCGCCGGAACGCTGCCGTGCCCATCATCATCACCGCGATCTACACCAACACCTCCGCCATCTTCACCAACATCTCCATCACCTTCCCCCCTCTATCTACAGCGGTCCACTCTCCCGCAACCCGCAGTACCCTCTACTTGAACATGGTGCTTTATGCTTCATATTATTATCCAATAATGTGTAGCCATCCTATGATGTCTGAGTAGATTTTCGTTGTCCTATCGGTGGTTGATGAATTGCTATGGTTGATTTAATTTGCTTGTGGTTATGTTGTTGTCCTTTGGTGCCCATCATATGAGCACGCGTGTGGATCACACCATAGGGTTAGTTGTATGTTGGTAGGACTATGTATTGGAGGGCAAGGGTGACAGAAGCTTTAACCTAGCATAGAAATTGATGCATACGGGATTCAAGGGGGACCAATATATCTTAATGCTATGGTTGGGTTTTACCTTAATGAACGTTAGTAGTTGCAGATGCTTGCTAATTGTTCCAATCATAAGTGCATAGAATTCCAAGTCAGGGATGACATGCTAGCAGTGGCCTCTCCCACATAATACTTGCTATCGGTCTAGTAAAGTAGTCAATTGCTTAGGGGCAATTTCACAACTCCTACCACCACTTTTCCACACTCGCTATATTTACTTTATTGTGTCTTTACTTAAACAGCCCCTACTTTTTATTTACGTAATCTTTATTATCTTGCAAACCTATCCAACAACACCTACAAAGTACTTCTAGTTTCATACTTGTTCTAGGTAAAGCGAACATCAAGCGTGCGTAGAGTTGTATCGGTGGTCGGTAGAACTTGAGGGAATATTTGTTCTGCCTTTAGCTCCTCGTTGGGTTCGACACTCTTACTTATCGAAAACTGTTGCGATCCCCTATACTTGTGGGTTATCAGTCCTCCTCCTAAGCTTGTGAAAAATGAGGATTTTGCCGCTTGGGTGTATCGCTTTAAACGTCATTTAAATCATAGTTCTACTAATATTTGGAGAATTATTGAGCAAGATTTCTGTGACGCCCTTGATTCAGTCGTACACTAATCATACACACAAATGTGTACGATCAAGATCAAGGACTCACGGGAAGATATCACAACACAACTCTAGACACATATTAAAATAATACAAGCTTTATATTACAAGCCAGGGGCCTCGAGGGCTTGAATACATAAGGTCGAAAACACAAGAGTCAGCGGAAGCAACAATATCTGAGTACAGACATAAGTTAGACAAGTTTTCCTTAAGAAGGCTAGCACAAAAGTAGCAACGATCGAAAAGGCAAGGCCTCCTGCCTGGGAGCCTCCTAACTATTACTGGTCGTCGGCGGCCTCCATGCAGTAGTAAGCGTCGGCGATGGCATATGGCTCCTGAGCTCCGACATCTGGTTGCATCAACCGGAAAGAAGAAGAAAGGGGGAAAAGGGGGAGCAAAGCAACCATGAGTACTCATCCAAAGTACTCGCAAGCAAAGATCTACACTACATATGCATCTGTATCAATGGAAAGGGTTGTATCTGTGGACTGGACTGCAGAATGCCAGAAGAGAAGGGGAAAGCCTAGCCTATCAAAGACTAGCATCTTCTGGAAAGCACCATCTTGCAGCAACCGGAGGGAGTAGAGTAGCATAAAGTAAAGTAGTAGAAGTGTTATCAACCTCGGCCAGAGATCCTTCCTCGACTCCCTACGAGAAAGCAATCCCAGAGCCATACTATCCATTTCTCATATCCATGTCTCATCTCAAGTATCCAGTTCTAGTTGTATCGATCGGGATACAACTCCAAGTGTCCGTTACCGTAGGACAGGCTATCGATAGATGTTTTCTTCCCTGCAGGGGTGCACCAACTTACCCACCACGCTCGATTAACTCCGGCCGGACACACTTTCCTGGGTCAGGCCCGGCCTCGGCCAAATAATACACCGCAACCCGACCTAGGTCAACATGCCGCACTAAACCTATGCCCCCAGGGGTCATGGGCCATCTCCCCGGGAACTCCTGCACGTTGCGTACGCAGCTGGTGAGCAGACCTATCTACCTCCTTCAAAAAGGCAGGTACTTACGCACTCCAACCCGGCGCGCGCCGCTCGGTCGCTGACGTCTATTAAGCTTCGGCTGATGCATATGACGCAGAACGCCCGTACGATGCCCATGTGATGGTTAGTGCTATCAGGCCAGAGGTCCCTCGGATCAAATATCCAAATCGTAGTGGATTAGGAACGCGCGGTAACAAGCAGAGACTCACGAAAGATGTGACCCCGTTGCCCCGTCTCGAGTACTTGCGGCAAGGGCTAAGAATGCCCGGCCACGCCTCGTAAGTATCTCGCGGGCACCCTCCAGGTCAACCCGTCTCCACATCACTCGCTATTAAGCTCGCGCGGGTACCCCTCAGGGCCTACCGGTCTTTAGTAACATGGTTCAGTGTAAAGTCATAGTAACCATAGTAACTATGTGTCTGACACCAAGGGGAAAACCCGAGGAATCACCCCCGGTGAATTCCACTCGATGTTATCATCAAGGTGAACATAAGAGGATCCACCCTCGAGGTTCACACTTGAGGGTTGCACGACAGAGCCGTAACGGAAGTGGTTAAGGAGGAAATCACCCTCGATGACCTCGACCGTATAGCTACACTATAGAGATCTCATCAGGAGTGATGTAAGAGGTTCCACCCTCGGCACTCGATGGTAACTCTAAGGAGTCGTACAACTAGGGGAAAGTGATGTGCGGTGCCGGGGCCTGGTCTTCGATCCCGTTGATCGGGTCCTCGATGATGAAGCAAGGGCAACAAGGACAAGGTGAGGGTCACTGATGGATCACTAACCAACCTATACTAAGCAGTTTAGGATAAGTAGGTAGGTAACAATAAGCAGGTTACAAAAGCAGGCTATGCATCAGAATAGGAGAAAACAGTTACAGTAGCAAAATCTAATGCAAGCATGAGAGAAAGGAAATGGGCGATATCGGGATGATCAAAGGGGGGGCTTGCCTGGTTGCTCTGGCAAGGAGGGGTCGTCGGTGACGTAGTCTATCACAGCGGCATCGGCAGCCGCCTCGGGGTCTACCGAAGAGAAGAGGGGGGAACAGTAAATATAAGCAAACATAGCATCTCAAAGCATAACATGGCAATAGCCAATAGGTTGAGCCGGGAGTGACCTAATGTATGGCTACATGATATAGGTGAAGGGGGAATTCAACCGGGAATGTGTTCCCGGTTCCGGACCTGTGTCAGACGGATGACTGGAGGGGGAATGTTCCGTGTTCATATAGTTAGAGGCATCTGACAGGTAAACGGACTGCGTATTCAGATTCGTCTCGTCCTTCTGAGCAACTTTCATGTATAAAGTTTTTTGATCCGAGCTATGGTTTATTTTCTATGAATTACCGAAGATGTAAATAGTTATTTGGAAATCCCTGAAAATTGGCTAAGTCTGAGAAATCCTCAGTTTTAAACATCACTTGGTTGTTTTCCGAAGGCTATAACTATAGTTATGTCCATCCTATGGCGTAGTGCCCTTTACCAATTTTTATCACCTTTCCATGATCTAAATGACAATTTAAAGGTCCTCTACATTAGTGCCCATTTGCATGTCCAAATCTTCGTTTGAAAAGTGCTACTGGATGTCAATTCCATAATCTGTTTTTCAGTTCTTCGAGTTAACAGAACATAGACTTTTGTCATTTTTATAGGAATGAATCTAGGCGACTTTTGTATTTGGTCCAATGCAAAGAATTGGACCCTGCCAAGTGTACTACACGCCCATATAAATTTTATGTATGTTCAAGCTTGTTTTGCTGCTGTTTTGAGGTTGTTCAAGGGATTAACCAATGCTATTTTATAAAAGCTAGCTGCTGCTACAATAACTGAATGTTACTGTAGCAGTGCTGCACTAGTAGCAGGCAGCGAGCAGCGGCAGCCGGAGGTGGGCAAGGCCAGAAGCGGAGGCGGCCGGAGGTGGGCACGGCCACACTCAACACACACA
>NC_057812.1:134359841-134389090 GCF_018294505.1 Triticum aestivum | reverse complement strand
CACACACACTGCACACACACACACCACACACACAACATGCACGCACACGGGCACGCCGGTGGTCACGACGCTGGCCAGGGGGCGCAGCGAGCGAGCGGCAAGGCAGCGCGTAGGTGAAGGGGCAGCGGTGGCCAGCACAGGGGCTGCGCCTGCGCGCGTCCAGCGCGGGACGACGAGGCCATGGCCGGAGCGTGGCTGGCGGCAGCGGGTTCAGTGAGCACGGACCGCGAGGAGCTGAAGGAGGGGCGTGGTCCAGGGGCACGGCAGCGCGAGCTCGCGGGCATCCACGGGCGCGGATGCGATGAGCGCGGGGCCTAGGCACAACCACGATGAAAGGCGACTAGCTGCACGGAGGAGCCGAGCTCCGGTGAGGTTTCTAGCGACGGCTACGGGGACGAAACCGCGCGTGAGAAACAGGGGAAAGGCAGGGGCTTACATCGCGCCTGCAGGTGTGCAAAGATGTGCTCGGGGAAGGCTCGAGGCGGTGGTTCCCGGCGACTGCGACGACGGAGCAGAGGAGGAAGAAGGAGTCGAGGCAGGCGCTCCGGTGGCCGCGACAATGATGGAGGACGGTGGCGACCGTGGTGGAGAAGACCGGTGGCAACGGTTCGAGGGTGTCCTGGCTTGATTTGGTTGCCGGTGCGGACGAAGCTTGCCGCAGCGGGCCTTCTGGATGTACTCCCGCATGCCAGAGATTCCGGTGGCCGCGGCAGCGACGGCGAGGCGGTGACGGCAACACACGAGCGTCGAGCAGGAGAGGCAGGGGTGCGAGAGGGAAAAAAGGGATGCTAGGGTTTCGGGGAGGAGGGGGCCGGTCTTATCCATCTCAGGGTGTCATGGATGCTCGACACGAGCTCATCGGACGCATGGACGGCCGGCCAGAGGCCAAGGCCATGGCTCTGTCTCTCTATACAGAAGAAGAAGGAGAAGGTCGTGGTGGGCTTGGGCCATGCTACTGTAGCACTAGGCTTTCCAATGCACAGTGTGCACTTAGCCCCTTCTCTATATTCTCTGTATTAATACTTTTGTAATGTTTTCTACTTAGTTCCCATAGCAAATGAATTTAGGCCAACTTGAAATTTGGCGCATAATTAGTGGAAAATATTTTGAGACGGCACAAAAGTTTTCAAGTGGTTTGGGAAAAATAGGAACATTTGTTTATATTTAAAAGCCCATAATAGTTGCCATTAGACCACTTTATATTTTCTTAGGGGTTAAAGGGAGAGCCAAATGATGTCGGTTGCCACATGATAATTACCTAGTGAATATTTGCAACCCAACAAACATTTTTGTTTTGACATTTGAAAACTTTAATTGTTTGACTTTAATTTTAAAATTGAATTTGAATTGGTTTTGAAACAAAGTGAGATTAGCAACAATAACAGTGATGACTTGGCATCATTAGTAGGGGATTACTATAGCTTGATTATCCGGGCGTTACAAATCTCCTCCACTACAAGAAATCTCTTCCCGAGATTTAAGGAGTGGAGTAAGGGGGAAGACCCGGGAAGGATGGAGCTCAAAACAAGATAGGTAACATTTTGCACGGTCATGATAGCAAGGCAGGTCAGAGAATAGCCTGCCGATTATGTTGGCAACAGCGTTGGTACCAAGGGCGAGGGACGAAGAGAACCATTTCCTGCTCGTAAGAAGGGGCGGACCAATAGGCAAAGTTCTCGTCCATCGATGGTTACCAGAATGTCTTCAACAATAGTAACAGGATCTTACTGACAGAGTTGTACATCGATGTGCTTACTTAAGTAGGGATTTATCTTTGCTCAGACAAGTTAGATTACAAGAAAGGTGAAACAAACAATGGAAAGGAAAATGTGATTATTATGATAATCAGACCAATGGAAAAGAAAGATGTTTATACCCAAGTATTAGAGTATAACTTTCCCAAGGAAAGGCAGAGCATGATAGGTCTGCAAGTATTAAACCATTTAGATAAAGGGGCAAGGAATTTAAGAGGTTTACCCATACAACGGTGTTTGGATAATTGATCAAGAACAGTTAGCATTGCGCTCCCAATGTTCTTGTTGTTGATCGGAGTACCACACACATGCTTCGGGATAGTGTTGACATGGTCATCAGGGAAAGGTCAGACTTCGAATACACAAAGACTCCATCAGAAACAACTTAGAAAATAAGTCATAGAATTTCAGCAAGGAAAAGATGAGGGTGTGGCCGACAGGCTCATCAACAATCCATCGACATGTCAAAAAGGATGTATTACCAAAATTATATGAACAAGTTTGTGTTGGGGAAGGCAAGAATGTTGTCGATGATAACATAAATCATTAAGGGGCAAGGATTGTATTTCTCATCATGAATTCAATTGATATCCTGGAAGAGCTCAGAATATTGATGATGATCACGACACCTTTGTCGTGAGATTTCATGAAGATGTAATCGATCGACGATGACATCTAGTCAAAGGAATGATGAAGCGAAAGGTTATTGGAACCATGAGTATGACACAAACTCGAAATTAAGCTTGCTATTCAAGACAAAATGATATGACGAGGAAAATCGATGTAGGCTTAACTCATCGTCGAAAATTGTGCTCCAGGAAGAAGGATCAGGTAGCACAGTTAAAATTTATCACGATAATGATATAGTCGAGCAGGCTAGGAATGACTTGAAGGATTATTAAACTCGTAAGCAACAAAAATTACTTAGAGTTGTTGAATCAGAGTGCGGGATCGATTCTCTTATCGGTGTTCTCGAGTGACTGATAACTCAGAACCCCGGGGAAAATCTGAAATCGGTGAGAAGTAATACTAGATGAATATTCATAGGAAGCAACTCAATTATTTGATATTCTCGAGATACCAGGGGTAATACTCGAAGGTAGACCATATTAGAGTTTGGACATGTGTAATGATATGCAGAAGGCAAGCACTTCAACTTGTCCGAGAAAGGGGATCAAAGAAGACAATCTTGGTTGGAACCACGATCGCAAAGGCCAAAATTACAAGTACAGGATCAAATTATACCAAGGGAATAATTATTGTTACGAGAAGCTTCCATGATAAGATCTACATCGTTTCCATGGGCATGAACACAAAGTTCAAGGTCGACTCCCACTCTTCCAATGCATAACCTTTCATTCACTTCTTGCATTCAATGAAGTTGTAGTGTTGAAATGTTATCAGGCAAAACACCAGAAGAGTATGACTCGTGAAAACTCTCGGGTTCACATGGATTAAGGAAGGCATAGGTTCAACCCATAGGGGCATCTTGGGAACATATACCACAAACTCCATGAGAAAAATAACACAAGCTCAAAGGCAAAGCATGGTTGAGAATGCAAATGATACAATTTACCAAAGGCTTTATGTATCTGAGGAAAGGCCCCAAAAGGTTATTGAATATGAAGGACGTTGTCAAATAAAATCCAACAAAGGATCTGGCGGTCCACATAGGATCTAATGTGGATATCGGTACTCAACCAGAAGAAGAAAGAATGCAAAGGCTTTGGATTATAGAAACATCTAAATAATTCGATGCTTGGGTACAAAGGAATTATGATTTCAAGATGAAGGATCAGAAGCAGCGGCTCTAATCAAAAGATGAGTAAGTTCAATAGACTTAGAGGTGTACCCGATCAAATCTGGATTGGGCAAGAACCAGCTCATACCTGGAAGGATGTTTGAGCCAGAAAGAAAATTTCCAAGGATTGATTGATGATTGCGAGTATTCGCACACACGCTGAATCCATAGGAACAGAATGACAATCACAAAGAATTTTAAAGAATATTGCTAGACATATGGAATTAATCCTAATGCAAGCAGGCAAGGAGAATCAAGAGCAATAGGTTGCAGAGCATTTTGAAAGATCAAATAGCCTTTTCAGGTATTTGGAAAGAAAATGAACAACTAGGGATGAATGAACCCCGGTTAAGTGAATTATCCGCAGTTCGAAAAGAAGCTGCAAAGTACAAGGCACAAAGGATTATCGGAACAACGGAGAGTACTAGTGGTATCTTGTAATAACAAGAGCAACTAGGGATGAAGGTACAAGTGGCAAGGATGTTATTCAGGGGGGTTATCGATGGTCAGGAACTACAAGGCAATTGGCACAGGGTCTCGAGAAATATCGAGGAGTATCCGCAGAATCTTCTGGCGAAGTAAGCGATCATCGGAAATGTCGGTGCTCTCTAGGAGGAAGTGGGTACGAGAACCTAATGTCAGAGTTAGTAAAATGTTTAACCCGAATAGATGAGAGATCAGAGTCCCAGAGTAAAGACGAGGAATAAAAGATCCTAATACCACCCAATGGTGACGTGGGCCCGTAAGCCACACAGCCAAGTTAGTAAACCAGTTTTGGACGACTAGACTCAACTTCGGCCAAGGAGTTGGAAAGGGGTCTTCCTATAGGCAGTCCGCTCTGATACCAACTTGTGACGCCCTCAATTCAATCGTACTATAATCATACACACAAATGTGTACGATCAAGATCAAGGACTCACGGGAAGATATCACAACACAACTCTAGACACAAATCAAAATAATACAAGCTTTATATTACAAGCCAGGGGCCTCGAGGGCTCGAATACATAAGCTCGAAAACACAAGAGTCAGCGGAAGCAACAATATCTGAGTACAGACATAAGTTAGACAAGTTTGCCTTAAGAAGGCTAGCACAAAAGTAGCAACGATCGAAAAGGCAAGGCCTCCTACCTGGGAGCCTCCTAACTACTCCTGGTCGTCGGCGGCCTCCATGTAGTAGTAAGCGTCGGCGGTGGCATCTAGCTCCTGGGCTCCGACATCTGGTTGCATCAACCGGAAAGAAGAAGAAAGGGGGAAAAGGGGGAGCAAAGCAACCGTGAGTACTCATCCAAAGTACTCACAAGCAAAGATCTACACTACATATGCATCGATATCAATGAAAAGGATTGTATCTGTGGACTGGACTGCAGAATGCCAGAAGAGAAGGGGAAAGCCTAGCCTATCGAAGACTAGCATCTTCTAGAAACCACCATCTTGCAGCAACCGGAGGGAGTAGAGTAGCATAAAGTAAAGTAGTAGAATTGTTATCAACCTCGGCCAGATATCCTTCCTCGACTCCCTACGAGAAAGCAATCCCAGAGCCATACTATTCATTTCTCATATCCATGTCTCATCTCAAGTATCCAGTTCTAGTTGTATCGATCGGGATACAACTCCAAGTGTCCGTTACCGTAGGACAGGCTATCGATAGATGTTTTCTTCCCTGCAGGGGTGCACCAACTTACCCACCACGCTCGATTAACTACGGCCGGACACACTTTCCTGGGTCATGCCCGGCCTCGGCCAAACAATACACCACAACCCGACCTAGGCTTAATAGAGAGGTCAGCACGCCGGACTAAACCTATGCCCTCAGGGGTCATGGGCCATCTCCCCGGGAACTCCTGCATGTTGCGTATGCGGCTGGTGAGCAGACCTAGCTACCTCCTTCAAAAAGGCAGGTGCTTACGCAGTCCAACCCGGCGCGTGCCGCTCAGTCGCTGACGTCTATTAAGCTTCGGCTGATGCATACGACGTAGAACGCCCATACCATGCCCACGTGATGGTTAGTCCTATCAGGCCAGAGGCCCCTCGGATCAAATATCCAAATCATAGTGGATTAGGAACACGCGGTAACAAGAAGAGACTTATGAAAGATGTGACCCCATTGCCCCGTCTTGAGTACTTGCGGCAAGGGCTAAGAATGCCCGACCACGCCTCGTAAGTATCTCGTGGGTACCCTCCAGGTCAACTCGCCTCCACATCACTCGCTATTAAGCTCGCGCGGGTACCCCTCAGGGCCTACCCGCCTTTAGTAACATGGTTCAGTGTAAAGTCATAGTAACCATAGTAAATGTGTGTATGACACCAAGGGGAAAACCCGAGGAATCACCCCCGATGAATTCCACTCGATGTTATCATCAAGGTGAACGTAAGAGGATCCACCCTCGAGGTTCACACTTGAGGGGTTGCACGACACAGCCGTAATGGAAGTGCTTAAGGAGGAAATCACCCTCGATGACCTCGATCGTATAGCTACAATATAGAGATCTCATCAGGAGTGATGTAAGAGGTTCCACCCTCGGCACTCGATGGTAACTCTGCAGAGTCGTACAACTAGGGGAAAGTGATGTGCGGTGCCTGGTCTTCGATCCCGTTGATCGGGTCCTCGATGATGAAGCAGGGGCAACAAGGACAAGGTGAGGGTCACTGATGGATCACTAACCAACCTATACTAAGCAGTTTAGGATAAGCAGGTAGGTAACAATAAGCAGGTTACAAAAGCAGGCTATGCATCAGAATAGGAGCAAATAGTTACAGTAGCAAAATCTAATGCAAGCATGAGAGAAAGGAAACGGGCGATATCGGGATGATCAAAGGGGGGGGCTTGCCTGGTTGCTCTGGCAAGGAGGGGTCGTCGGTGACGTATTCGATCACAGCGGCATCGGCAACCGCCACGGGGTCTACCGAAGAGACGAGGGGGAACAGTAAATATAAGCAAACATAGCATCTCAAAGCATAACATGGCAGTAGGTTGAGCCGGGGGTGACCTAATGTATGGCTACACGATATAGGTGAAGGGGGAATTCAACCGGGAATGTATTCCCGGTTCCGGACCTGTGTCAGACGGATGACTGGATGGGGAATGTTCCATGTTCATATAGTTAGAGGCATCTGACAGGTAAACAGACTGCGTATTCGGATTCGTCTCATTGTTCTGAGCAACTTTCATGTATAAAGTTTTTCGATCCGAGCTATGGTTTATTTTCTATGAATTACCGAAGATGTAAACAGTTATTTGGAAATCCCTAGAAATTGGCTAAGTCTGAGAAATCCTCGGTTTTAAACATCACTTGGTTGTTTTCCGAAGGCTATAACTATAGTTATGTCCATCATATGGCGTAGTGCCCTTTACCAATTTTATCACCTTTCCATGATCTAAATGACAGTTTCAAGTTCATCTACATTAGTGCCCATTTGCCTGTCCAAATCTTCGTTTGAAAAGTGCTACTGGATGTCAATTCCAGAATCTGTTTTTCAGTTCTTCCAGTTTACAGAACATAGACTTTTTTCATTTTTATAGGAATTAATCTAGGCGACTTTTGTATTTGGTCCAATGAAAAGAATTGGACCCTGCCAAGTGTACTACACGCCCATATAAATTTTATGTATGTTCAAGCTTGTTTTGCTGCTGTTTTGAGGTTGTTCAAGGGGTTAACCAATGATGTTTTATAAAAGCTAGCTGCTGCTACAGTAGCTGAATGTTACTGTGGCAGCGCTACACTAGTAGCAGTCAGCGAGCAGCGCAGCAGCGGAGCTGCAAGCAGCGGCAGCCGGAGGCGGGCGAGGCCAGAAGCGGAGGCGGCCGAAGGTGGGCACGGCCACACTCAACACACACACACACACACACACACACACATTGCACGCACACACCACACACACAGCATGCACGCACACGGGCACGCCGGTGGTCACGACGCTGGCCAGGAGGCGCAGTGAGCGAGCAGCAAGGCGGCGCGTAGGTGAAGGGGCAGTGGTGGCCAGCACAGGGGCTGCGCCTGCGCGTGTCCAGCGCGGGACGACGAGGCCATGGCCGGAGCATGGCTGGCGGCAGCGAGTTCAGCGAGCATGGACCGTGAGGAGCGGAAGGAGGGGCGCGGTCCAGGGGCACGACAGCGCGAGCTCGCGGGCAGCCACGGGCGCGGATGCGATGAGCGCGGGGCCTAGGCATGACCATGACGAACAACGACTAGCTGCACGGAGGAGCCGAGCTTCGGTGAGGTTTCTAGCGATGGCTACAGGGACGAAACCGCGTGTGAGAAAGAGGGGAAAGGCAGGGGCTTACATCGCACCTGCAGGTGTGCAAAGATGTGCTCGAGGAAGGCTCAAGGCGGTGGTTCCCGGCGACTGTGACGACGGAGTAGAGGAGGAAGAAGGAGTCGAGGCGGGTGCTCCGGTGGCCGCGACAATGATGGAGGACGGTGGCGACCGTGGCGGAGAAGACGGTTGGTGGCAACGGTTCAAGGGCGTCCTGGCTTGATTTGGTCGCCGGGATGGACGAAGCTGGCCACAGCGGGCCTTCTGGACGTAATCCCGCACGCCAGAGATGCCGGTGGCCGCGACAATGACGGAGAGGTGGTGACGGCAACACACAAGCGTCGAGCAGGAGAGGCAGGGGCGCGAGAGGGAAAAAAAGGGATGCTAGGGTTTCGGGGAGGAGGGGGCCGGTCTTATCCATCTCGGGGTGTCATGGATGCTTGACACGAGCTCATCGGACGCGTGGATGGCCGTCCAGAGGCCAAGGAAATGGCTCTGTCTCTCTGTACAGAAGAAGATGGAGAAGGCCGTGGTGGGCTTGGGCCATGCTACTGTAGCACTAGGCTTTCCAATGCAAAGTGTGCACTTAGCCCCTTCCCTATATTCTCTGTATTAATACTTTGGTACTGTTTTCTACTTAATTCCCATAGCAAATGAATCTAGGCCAACTTGAAATTTGGCGCATAATTAGTGGGAAATATTTTAAGACAGTGATAACCCACAAGTATAGGGGATCGCAACAGCTTTCGAGGGTAGAGTATTCAGCCCAAATTTATTGATTCGACACAAGGGGAGCCAAAGAATATTCTCAAGTATTAGCAGTTGAGTTATCAATTCAACCACACCTGGAAACTTAGTATCTGCAGCAAAGTGTTTAGTAGCAAAGTAATATGATAGTCGTGGTAGTGGCAACAAAAGTAATATTTTTGGTATTCTGTGGTGATTGTAATAGTAGCAGCGGGAAAGTAAATAAGCGTGAACCAGTATATGGAAAACTCGTAGGCACCGGATCAGTGATGCATAATTATGCCGGATGCGGTTCATCATGTAACAGTCATAACATAGGGCGACACAGAACTATCTCCAATTCATCAATGTAATGTAGGCATGTATTCCGTATATAGTCATACGTGCTTATGGAAAAGAACTTGCATGACATCTTTTGTCCTACCCTCCCGTGGCAGCGGGGTCCTACTGGAAACTAAGGGATATTAAGGCCTCCTTTTAATAGAGAACCGAAACAAAGCATTAACACATAGTGAATACATGAACTCCTCAAACTATGGTCATCACCGGGAGTGGTCCCGATTATTGTCACTTCGGGGTTGCCGGATCATAACACATAGTAGGTGACTATAGACTTGCAAGATAGGATCAAGAACTCACATATATTCATGAAAACATAATAGGTTCAGATCTGAAATCATGGCACTCGGGCCCTAGTGACAAGCATTAAGCATAGCAAAGTCATAGCAACATCAATCTTAGAACATAATGGATACTAGGGATCAAACCCTAACAAAACTAACTCGATTACATTATAAATCTCATCCAACCCATCACCGTCCAGCAAGCCTATGATGGAATTAATCACGCATGGCGGTGAGCATCATGAAATTGGTGATGGAGGATGGTTGATGATGACGACGGCGACGAATCCCCCTCTCCGGAGCCCCGAACGGACTCCAGATCAGCCCTCCCGAGAGGTTTTAGGGCTTGGCG
Organism: Triticum aestivum; assembly: GCF_018294505.1. Taxonomy (NCBI): domain Eukaryota; kingdom Viridiplantae; phylum Streptophyta; class Magnoliopsida; order Poales; family Poaceae; genus Triticum; species Triticum aestivum. The sequence goes on along the minus strand of NC_057812.1, from coordinate 134,379,556 downwards.
GCGGCTCCATATCGTAAAATGCGATGATTTCTTCTCTCTTATTTTTTTTCTCTGAAAGCAAATATATAGAGTTGGAGTTGGCGTCGGAGGGCATCCAGGGGGCCCACGAGGTAGGGGCGCCCCCACCCTCGTGAGAAGGGTGTGGGCCCCTGGTCTTCATCTTTGGCGAGGATTTTTTATTATTTTTTCTAAGATGTTCTGTGGAGTTTCAGGTCATTCCGAGAATATTTGTTTTCTGCACGTAAAACAACATCATAGCAATTCTGCTGAAAACAGCGTCAGTCTGGGTTAGTTCCATTCAAATCATACAAGTTAGAGTCCAAAACAAGGGCAAAAGTGTTTGGAAAAGTAGATACAACGGAGACGTGTCAACTCCCCCAAGATTAAACCCTTGCTTGTCCTCAAGCAATTCAGTTGACAAACTGAAAGAAAGAAAGAAAAACTTTTACAAGCTCTGTTTGCTCTTGTTGTTGTAACTATGTCAAGCCAGCATTCAAGTTTTCAGCATAGATCATAACTAACTACATTTGCAATAATTCTCATGTCTCATAATTACTCATATCAATAGCATAATCAACTAGCAAGTCATAATAATAAATCTCGAATGATAACACTTTCTCAAAACAATCATAATATGATATAACAAGATGGTATCTCGCTAGCCCTTTCTGAGACCGCAAAACATAAATGTAGAGCACCTTTAAAGATCAAGGACTGACTAGACATTGTAATTCATGGTAAAAGAGATCCAATCATAGTCATACCCAACATAAATTAACAGTGATGAATGCAAATGACAGCTGTGCTCTCCAGCTAGTGCTTTTTAATAAGAGGGTGCTGACTCAACATAAAAGTAAATGGATAGGCCCTTCGCAGAGGGAAGTAGGGATTTGTAGAGGTGCCAGAGCTCGGTTTTGAAATAGAGATAAATTGTATTTTGAGCGGTATACTTTCATTGTCAACGTAACAACTAAGAGATGGCGATATCTTCCATGCTAAACATATTATAGGCAGTTCCCAAACAAAATGGTAAAGTTTATACTCCCGCTCCACCAACAAGCATCAATCCATGGCTTGCTCGAAACAACGAGTGCCTCCAACATAGATCAGGTCCCAGGGGGAGTTTTGTTTGCAATTAATTTTGATTTAGTTCGCATAAAGCATGGGACTAGGCATCCCGGTGACCAGCCATTTTCTCGTGAGTGAGGAGCGGAGTCCACTCCTCTTGAGAATAACCCGCCTAACACGGAAGATAAGGACAACCTTGGTTGATACATGAGCTATTCGAGCATACAAAACAGAATGTTTATTTGAAGGTTTAGAGTTTGGCACATACAAATTTACTTAGAACGGCAGGTAGATACCGCACATAGGAATGTATAGTGGACTCATATGGAATAACTTTGGGGTTTAAGGGATTGGATGCACAAGTAGTATTCCCGCTTAGTACAAGTGAAAGCTAGCAAAAGACTGGGAAGCGACCAACTAGAGAGCGACAACAGCCATGTACATGCATTAAAATTAATAAACATTGGATGCAAGCATGAGTAGGATATAATCCACCATGAACATAAATATCGTGAAGGCTATGTTGATTTTGTTTCAACTACATGCGTGAACATGTGCCAAGTCAAGTCACTTAAATCATTCAAAGGAGGATACCACCCCATCATACCACATCATAACCATCTCAATAGCATGTTGGCACACAAGGTAAATCATTATAACTCATAGCTAATCAAGCATGGCACAAGCAACTATGATCTCTAATTGTCATTGCAAACATGTTTATTCATAATAAGCTGAATCAAGAACGAGGGACTCATCATATTTACAAAAACAAAAGAGGTCGAGTTCATACCAGCTTTTATCATCTCAGTCAGTCCATCATATATCATCATAATTGCCTTTCACTTGCATGACCGAACGGTGTGAATAATAATAAGAGTGTACGTGCATTGGACTAAGCTGGAATCTACGAGCATTCAATAAACAGGATAAGACAAGGCAATATGGGCTCTGGGTTAAATCAACAATAATGCATATAAGAGCCACTTCAACAATTTAATTATGGTCTTCTCCTACTGACCCCCAAAGAAAAGAAAATAAATAAAACTATTTACACGGGAAAGCTCCCAACAAGCAAAAAGAAGAACGGAAAATATTTTTGGGTTTTCTTTTTAATTATTACTACTACAGCAGAAAAATAAACTACTACTAAATTTGTTGGTTTTTCTGAAGGTTTAACAAACACACAAGAAGAAAGCAGGAAAAATAAAATAAACTAGCATGGATATTATAGTGAAAGAGTATGAGCACCGACATCTAGTAATGAGTGTGTGTGAACATAAATGTAATGTGAGTGAGAAATACATACTCCCCCAAGATTAGGCTTTTGGCCTAAGTTGGCCTATGGCCACGGCTGGCCTGGCGGATATCCATAATAATAGTTTTTGGGGTCGTACTATGATGAGGAACAATAGTTGGGATCATACTGATGTGCAGCCGTTATCGCCTGCTGAGCTGCAGCATGGAGTCGAGCTGCCTCCGCTCTCCTCTCGTACTCTTCTGCCTCCTCTCTAGTATAACATATCTTCTTTTTGTCTGTGAATCAAAGAAGGCAGGAGCAGGGAGAGTAATACGGAAAACACGTCGTTTATCAAAAATTAAACGATATAAGAGAGGTGATTCAGGCCTCTCGACAAACTGGTGCGAAGCCATAGAGTCATAATCTAAATATGCAGGTGGCAACTCCGTATCACCCTCACGAATGTGTATCTCAAGAAAATGAGCTAAGCGGGTTGCATAAATTCCTCCAAAGAAATCTCCATTATGTCTATTATGATGCAACCTACGAGCTACAATGGCTCCCATATGATAAGATTGGTCTCCTAACACAGCACTCCTAAGAATGCTAAGATCAGGGACACACATATGACATGCTTCATCCTTAGCATTTATGCATCTACCGATGAAGAGAGCAAAATAATGTATAGCAGGAAAGTGACTGCTCCCTATGGTAGCCTGCATTATATCTCTAGATTCCCCCACAGTTATACTAGCAAGAAAGTTTCTAAATTCAGATTTAGGGGGATCCCTAACACTACCCCATGATGGAAGTTTGCAAGCAGAAGTGAAATCCTCTAAGTCCATGGTATAAGATTTGTCATAGAGATCAAACATGACTGAAGGAGAATTACACGAAGATGAATACTCAAACCTCCTCACAAAGGAACTTGTGAGATCATGATACTGGGGGCATTTGTTAGCCTCAAAATCCTCAAGACTGGCATTGCGCAAATATGCTTTGAATTCTTCTTTAATTCCCGCACGGTCCATAAAATTTTCCGACGGCCATTCGCAAGGCCGTACTGGAGCGTCTCTTGGTGGATCCTCGTCAGCATCGTGCATAGCAATCCTGGGTCCTTGCTTCTTAGAGGAACCACCTTGGAACATCTTCCTAAGCATATTGTTTTTCTCTGAAAGATTCTAAAATTTTTAGTAACTTCAAACAAAAGTGAACCAACTTCAATAATATTGATAGCAACTACTCCTACAAGTGCCTAGAGCCTATATCAAGCATTAGAACTACTTGGAACCATATAAATTTGACATACAAGCTCAAGAACATGGTCACCTATGCAGCACAAATTTGCAAAGAATAAAGCACTAGAACAAAAACTAATTGGACCAATGGAGGAGTCACATACCAAGGAACAATCTCCCCAAGTAGTTTTGCGAGAGGTGCTTTGAGCAAGGAGATCGAAAATCACAGCAAAAGTGGCTGGAACTCATGCTTGAGTTGGTTTTTCGGGTTTGTGTGAGACAGAGGAAGAAGATGGGTGCTGGGATAAGTGGAGGAGGGCCACCGTGGGCTCACGAGGCAGGGGGGCGCGCCCTAAGGGGGGGCGCCCACCACCCTCGTGGCCAGGTGACAGCTCCTCCCGCAGTAATTTTTGCACAGTAAATCCTCAAATATTCCCGAAAAAATCATATTAAATTGGCATGTCATTTTGAGGACTTTTATTTTTGGGATATTTTTATATTGCACAGATAAGTTAGGAAACAGACAGAAAAATACTAATTTTACTTTATTTAATATAAATAACAGAAAGTAAAAGTGGGGTACAGAAGGTTGTGCTTCTAGTTTCATCCATCTCATGCTCATCAAAAAGAATCCACTAACAAGGTTGATCAAGTCTTGTTAAAAAACTCATTCCGATAATCATGAAACCGGAGAAATTTTGAATAACACTAAGTTACCTCAATGGGGATATGCACGTCCCCAATAATAAGTATGTCATATTTCTTTTTGACAGTAGGAAGAGGAAATTCAAAACCTCCAATTATAATCGATGGAATTTTTCCAATGGAGTTGATACTATGAACTTGAGGTTGTTTCCTCGGAAAGTGTACCGTATGCTCATTACCATTAACATGAAAAGTGACATTGCCTTTGTTGCAATCAATAACAGCCCCTGCAGTATTAAGAAAAGGTCTTCCAAGAATAATAGGCATACTATCATCCTCGGGAATATCAAGTATAACAAAGTCCGTTAAAATAGTAACGTTTGCAACCACAACAGGCACATCCTCACAAATACCGACAGGTATAGCAGTTGATTTGTCAGCCATTTCCAAAGATATTTCGGTAGGTGTCAGCTTATTCAAGTCAAGTCTACGATATAAAGAGAGAGGCATAACACTAACACCGGCTCCAAGATCACATAAAGCAGTTTTAATATAATTTCTTTTAATGGAGCCAGGTATAGTAGGTACTCTGGGGTCTCCAAGTTTCTTTGGTATTCCACCCTTAAAAGTATAATTAGCAAGCATGGTGGAAATCTCAGCTTCAGGTATCTTTCTTTTATTAGTAATGATATCCTTCGTATATTTAGCATAAGGATTTGTTTTGAGCACATCAGTTAATCGCATACGCAAAAAGATAGGCCTAATCATTTCAGCAAAGCGCTCAAAATCCTCATCATCATTTTTCTTGGATGGTTTTGGAGGAAAAGGCATGGGTTTCTGAACCCAAGGTTCCCTTTCTTTACCATGTTTCCTAGCAACAAAGTCTCTTTTATCATAACGTTGATTCTTTGATTGTGGGTTATCAAGATCAACAACAGGTTCAATTTCTACATCATTATCATTACTAGGTTGAGCATCATCATGAACATCATTATTAATGTTTTCATTAGGTTCATGTTCATTACCAGATTGTGTTTTAGCATCAGACATAGAAATATCATTTGGATTATCAGGTGGTTCAGCAATAGGTTCACTAGAAGTTTGCACAGTTCTATCATTTTTCTTCTTCTTCTTTTTAGAAGAACTAGGAACATCAATATTATTTCTTTGAGAATCTTGCTCGATTCTCTTAGGATGGCCTTTAGGATACAAAGGTTCCTGAGTCATTCTACCAGTTCTAGTAGCCACTCTAACAGCATAATCATTTTTCTTACTATTCATTTCATCAAGCACTTCTTTTTGAGCTTTAAGCACTTGTTCTACTTGAGTGGTAACCATAGAAGCATGTTTTCTAACAAGTTTAAGTTCACCTTTAATATTAGCCATATAATCACCCAAGCATCTAATCATATAAGCATTTTATTTTAATTGTCTACCAAAATAAGCATTGAAGTCGTCTTGCTTAAACATAAAGTTATCAAACTCATCTAAGCACTGAGTAGCAATTTTAGTAGGAGGGACTTCAGCTTTATCATATCTATAGAGAGAATTTACCTTTACTACCTGTGTCGGGATATCGGGATCAGGAGGTTCTTCAGTAATTAAAGAATTGAGATCATATGTTTCTTCAACAGGCGGTATATTAAGACCATGTATTTCTTCAATAGGAGGTAAATTCTTAACGTCTTTAGCTGTAATACCTGTCTCTTTCATAGATTTCTTTGCCTCTTGCATATCTTCGGGACTGAGGAATAGAACACCTCTCTTCTTCGGAGTTGGTTTAGGAATAGACTCAGTAATTGGAGCAGGAGCTGGCTCAGGAGGTGCCCAATTATTTTCATTTGTCAACATATTATTCAATAGAATTTCAGCTTCATCCGGTGTTCTTTCCCTGAAAAGAGAACCAGCACAACTATCCAGGTAATCTCTGGAAGCATCGGTTAGTCCATTATAAAAGATATCAAGTATTTTGGGTTTCTTAAGAGGATGATTAGGCAAAGCATTAAGTAACTTGAGGAGCCTCCCCCAAGCTTGTGGGAGACTCTCTTCTTTAATTTGCACGAAGTTGTATATTTCCCTCAAAGCATCTTGTTTCTTATGAGCAGGGAAATATTTAATAGAGAAGTAATAAATCATATCCTGGGGACTACGCACACAACCAGGATCAAGAGAATTAAACCATATCTTAGCATCACCCTTTAATGAGAACGGAAATATTTTGAGTATATAAAAGTAATGCGATCTCTCATCATTAGTGAACAGGGCAGCTATATCATTTAACTTAGTAAGATGTGCCACAACAGTTTCAGATTCATAGCCATAAAACGGATCAGATTCCACCAAAGTAATTATATCAGGATCAACAGAGAATTCATAATCCTTATCAGGAACACAGATAGGTGAAGTAGCAAAAGCAGGGTCAGGTTTCATTTTATCTCTAAGTGATTCTTTGTTCCATTTAACTAATAACCTCTTAAGCTCATATCTATCTTTGCAAGCTAAAATAGCGGCAGAAGATTCCATATCAAAAAGATAGCCCTCAGGAATAACAGGCATATTTTCATCAGCACTATCATCATCGTATTCAGATTCAATAATTTCTTTCTCTCTAGCCCTAGCAATTTGTTCATCAAGAAATTCACCAAGGGGCATAGTAGTATCAGGCATAGAAGCAATTTCATCATAAGTATCATGCATAGCAAAAGTGGCATCATCAATAACATGCGACATATCATAACTAATAGCAGAAGCATGTGTAGGTGTCACAAACTTACTCATAACAGAAGGTGAATCAAGTGCAGAGCTAGATGGCAGTTCCTTACCTCCCCTCGTAGTTGAGGGATAGATCTTGGTTTTTGGATCTCTCAAGTTCTTCATAGTGTCCAGCAGATATAAATCCCAAGTGACTCAAAGAATAGAGCTATGCTCCCCGGCAACGGCGCCAGAAATTAGTCTTTATAACCCACAAGTATAGGGGATCGCAACAGCTTTCGAGGGTAGAGTATTCAACCCAAATTTATTGATTCGACACAAGGGGAGCCAAAGAATATTCTCAAGTATTAGCAGCTGAGTTGTCAATTCAACCACACCTGGAAACTTAGTATCTGCAGCAAAGTGTTTAGTAGCAAAGTAATATGATAGTGGTGGTAGCAGCAACAAAAGTAAAGACATCAAAAGTAATGTTTTTGCTATTTTGTAGTGATTGTAACAGTAGCGGCGGGAAAGTAAATAAGCGTAAACCAGTATATGGAAAACTCGTAGGCACCGGATCAGTGATGGATAATTATGCCGGATGCGGTTCATCATGTAACAGTCATAACATAGGGCGACCCAGAACTAGCTCCAATTCATCAATGTAATGTAGGCATGCATTCCGTATATAGTCATACGTGCTTATGGAAAAGAACTTGCATGACATCTTTTGTCCTACCCTCCCGTGGCAGCGGGGTCCTATTGGAAACTAAGGGATATTAAGGCCTCCATTTAATAGAGAACCGGAACAAAGCATTAGCACATAGTGAATACATGAACTCCTCAAACTGTGGTCATCACTGGGAGTGGTTCTGATTATTGTCACTTCGGGGTTGCCGGATCATAACACATAGTAGGTGACTATAGACTTGCAAGATAGGATCAAGAACTCACATATATTCATGAAGACATAATAGGTTCAGATCTGAAATCATGGCACTCGGGCCCTAGTGACAAGCATTAAGCATAGCAAAGTCATAGCAACATCAATCTCAGAACATAATGGATACTAGGGATCAAACCCTAACAAAACTAACTCGATTACATGATAAATCTCATCCAACCCATCACCGTCCAGCAAGCCTACGATGGAATTACTCACGCACGGCAGTGAGCATCATGAAATTGGTGATGGAGGATGGTTGATGATGACGACGACAACGAATCCCCCTCTTCGAAGCCCCGAATGGACTCCAGATCAGCCCTCCCGAAAGGTTTTAGGGCTTGGCAGCGGCTCTGTATCATAAAACACGATGATTTCTTCTCTCTTATTTTTTCTCTCCGAAAGCAAATATATAGAGTTGGAGTTGGCGTCGGAGGGCATCCAGGGGGCCACGAGGTAGGGGGCGCCCTAGGGGGGGGGGCGCCCCCCACCCTCGTGAGAAGGGTGTGGGCCCCCTGGTCTTCATCTTTGGCGAGGATTTTTTTTATTTTTTCTAAGATGTTCCATGGAGTTTCAGGTCATTCCGAGAATATTTGTTTTCTGCACATAAAACAACATCATGGCAATTCTGCTGAAAACAGCGTCAGTCCGGGTTAGTTCCATTCAAATCATACAAGTTAGAGTCCAAAACAAGGTAAAAAGTGTTTGGAAAAGTAGATACGACGGAGACATATCAGACAGCACAAAAGTTTTCAAGTGGTTTGGGAAAAATATAAACATTTGTTTACATTTAAAAGCTCATAATAGTTGCCGTTGAACCACTTTATATTTTCTTAGGGATTAAAGGGAGAGCCAAATGATGTCGGTTGCCACATGATAATTACCTAGTGAATATTTGCAACCCAACAAACATTTTTGTTTTTGACATTTGAAAACTTTAATTGTTTGACTTTAATTTTAAAATTGAATTTGAATTGGTTTTGAAACAAAGTGAGATTAGCAACAGTAACAGTGATGACTTGGCATCATTAGTAGGGGATTACTGTAGCTTGATTATCCGCGTGATCATTTACCTACTTGAGGACGAGCATGAATTAAGCTTGGGGATGTTGATACGTCTCCGTTGTATCTATAATTTTTGATTGTTCCATGCCAATATTCTACAACTTTCATATACTTTTGGCAACTTTTTATAATATTTTTGGGACTAACATATTGATCCAGTGCCCAGTGCGAGTTCCTATTTGTTGCATGTTTTTTGTTTCGCAGAATATCCATATCAAATGGAGTCCAAACGGGATAAAACCTGATGGAGATTTTTTTGGAGTATATATGATTTTTGGGAAGAAAAATCCATGTGAGATGGTTCCCGAGGTGGCCACGAGGCAGGGGGCGTGCCTATCCCCCTGGGCGCGCCCCTGACCCTCGTGGGCCACCCGTAAGGCGGTTGATGCCCTTCTTTCTCCGCAAGAAATCTAATATCCGGATAGACATTGTGTTAAAAGTTCAGCCCAATCAGAGTTATGGATCTCTGGGAATATAAGAAACGGTGAAAGGGAAGAATCTGGGAACGCATAAACGGAGAGACAGAGAGACAGATCCAATCTCGGAGGGGCTCTCGCCCCTCCCATGCCATGGAGGCCAAGCACCAGAGGGGAAACCCTTCTCCCATCTAGGGAGGAGGTCAAGGAAGAAGAAGACTAAGGGCCCCCCTCTCCCCTTCTCTTCTGGTGGCACCGGAACGCTGTCGTGGCCATCATCATCACCGCGATCTACACCAACACCTACACCATCTTCACCAACATCTCCATCACCTTCCCCCCTCTATCTATAGCGGTGCACTCTCCCGCAACCCGCAGTACCCTCTACTTGAACTTGGTGGTTTATGCTTCATATTATTATCCAATGCTGTGTTGCCATCCTATGATTTCTGAGTAGATTTTCGTTGTCCTATCAGTGGTTGATGAATTGCTATGATTGATTTAATTTGCTAGTGGTTATGTTGCTGTCCTTTGGTGCCCATCATTTGAGCGTGCGCGTGGATCACACCATAGGGTTAGTTGTATATTGATAGGACTATGTATTGGAGGGCAAGGGTGACAGAAGCTTCAACCTAGCATAGAAATTGATGCATATGGGATTCAAGGGGGACCAATATATCTTAATGCTATGGTTGGGTTTTACCTTAATGAACATTAGTAGTTGCGGATGCTTGCTAATTGTTCCAATCATAAGTGCATAGAATTCCAAGTCAGGGATGACATGCTAGCAGTGGCCTCTCCCACATAATACTTGCTATCGGTCTAGTAAAGTAGTCAATTGCTTAGGGGCAATTTTGCAACTCCTACCACCACTTTTCCACACTCGCTATATTTACTTTATTGTGTCTTTACTTAAATAGCCCCTACTTTTTATTTACGTAATCTTTATTATCTTGCAAACCTATCCAACAACACCTACAAAGTACTTCTAGTTTCATACTTGTTCTAGGTAAAGCAAACATCAAGCATGCGTAGAGTTGTATCGGTGGTCGATAGAACTTGAGGGAATATTTGTTCTGCCTTTAGCTCCTCGTTGGGTTCGACACTCTTACCTATCGAAAACTGTTGCGATCCCCTATACTTGTGGGTTATAAGTCCTCCTCCTAAGCTTGTGAAAAAGAGGATTTTGCCGCTTGGGTGTATCAATTTAAATGTCATTTAAATCATAGTTCTACTAACCTTTGGAGAATTATTGAGCAAGGTTTCTACCCGCACGATCCAAGCAACTTCACTCCTAGATAAGCCGCGGATCATCAATTCAACGAGTTCACTCTCTTCATTCTCCAAGAAGTTATTCCTCCGGAAGATATTATGCATCTCCGACCTTTCACTGTGGCCAAGGAAGCATGGGGGCATGTTGTCTCCTTGTACAAGGGAAGCGCAAGCATTCAATGCTCAAACTATGAAGTGGTGCAAGATGAAGCCGATGAGTTTGCCATGATTGAAGATGAAGAACCTCAAGAGCTTTATCGAAGGTTAACTACTCTCGTGGTCTCACTCTGAGATCATGGGACCAAGGATACGAATGACAATTGGATCAAGCGCAAGTTTCTCAAGGCCATGATGCCTTACCATAAGGCCATGTCCTCCATCACCCGTCAAAGACCGGACTTCCACGCCTTGTCCTCAAGTGAAGTGGTGGATGAGTTTGTTGCAATGAGGATCTTGGACAAGACCGCCGACAACACGGTGTTGCAGGCTCAACTATCAAAGAAGTCCAACCTTGCTTTGAAGGCCAAGGCTAGTGCGGAAGAAGATGATGAAGACGAAGAAGAGGAGAGTTTCCCCGAAGACACCAAATATTCCTATCATGAGCACATGGCTCTTGCTTCACGGCAATTTTGGGGCAACAAGAAGAACACATGGTCCAACTTCAACAAGAACAACTCAAGTGGCACCAAGGGCAAGAAACATGTGAGGACGTGCTATAATTGTGGCTATGTGAGTCACTTTGTAGTGGATTCCCCTTACGAGAAGAGGGAAGACAATGGTGGCAAGCTTATCCGAAAAGACAAGGCCAAGTCTTTCGCCAAGAAGAACAACTTCACCAAGAAGACTCCTCCCAAGGGGTTGGTGGCACAAGAAGAGTACAATGAGGATGATGATGATGAAGAAGATGGTGACACGGTTGCCATGGCCTCCGTTGCCATTGCAACAACTCCACGGGTGTCCCTCTTTGATTCAACCAATGAGAACATCACCGCCAAGTGCCTCATGGCTAAAGTCACCAACAAGGTAACCTCCAACATCAAGTCTACCATCACTACTAATCCATCCTTGATGCATTGCATTGATGAAAGTGAGGGGGAGAAGGAGGAGGAGAATGAATTTGAGTCTTTCATGAGTAAGCTCAAAGGTAAAACAAAGAAGCACTTTGTTACTCTCTTGGAACAACTTGGTGAAGCCAATGACATGATCGAGGCTCACGAAGAGACCATCTCTAAGATGGAAGGGCATAGTCGTGACTATGCCGATGAGATTTAGGATCTCCCTAATGCGCTTGAGGAGGTCATCGTTTGGCTCTTGAGGAGTCACACAACGATGGTCATGCTAAATTAAAGAAAGATCTTGATCATGCTCTTGTTCTCTCTCGTGTGCTCAATTCCGAGAAGGCCAAACTTGGAGTTGACCATGCTAGACTCAAGGAGGATTTTGATCTACTTGACAAGGCTCACAAGGCCTTGAAGAGTGTTCATCCTAGCCTCAAAGATTCTCATGATCAACTCCAAGTGAAGCTAACCAAGGAGAAAGCCACATTTCCTCATATTGTTTTAATTGATAATGCAAATGCTACTCACCCTTGTTGTGAGCATGCACATCTTGTGGAGGAGAATGCCAAGTTGAAGGAGCAACTTGAGAAATGCCTTGTGTCTTGCATATAAGGTGAGAAGAACCTCAATGATCTTTTGAGCAATCAAAAGGAAGTTGTGGGCAAGGAGGGGATTGGGTATGCACCCAAGTCCAAGAAGAAGAAGAAGAAGAATGACAAGACCAAACAACTTCCTCCTCTGAAGCAAACATTGTGAAGGAGGGAGAGGGTACTCCTAAGGAGAAGAAGAACAATGCGAAGGGTGGTGGTTTCAAGAAGGGCAATGCCACTCCTTCCAACAAAGTCGGCGACTTTAACCCTTCTTATGTGTTATGTCGTGCTAGTGATGGGCATGTTTTTGCCAAATTTGTTGGTTCTTCTTATGAGTACGTTGATTGGTCTATTTGGGTTCCTAAGACCCTTGTTGCTAACATCAAAGGACTCATTACAAAATGGGTACCTAAAACCAAGTATTGATCTCTTGTAGGTGTTTGCTTCGGGGGATCATGGTTGCTCGATAGTGGAGCCACAAATCATATGACCGGAAGCAAGGACTTGGTGGTGGACGTGCACAAGGTTTCATCTATGCCCACCAATGTTGAATTGGATGATGCCTCATCTTCTAAGGTATTGGGTCTTGGCAAGGTTGTCATTTCTCATGATCTCACGATCGAGAAAGTCATGCTTGTTGAGTCCCTTGCATACAACTTACTTTCTGTTCGTCAACTTGCACTCATGGGCTTTGCCACTTCCTTTGATATTGATTCCGTGGCCCTCTTGTGGAGCAAGAATCTTAAAGTAGCCCTTGTTGGGCATGTCGAGAATGGTCTTTATGTGATTAACTTTTCATAGTGACCCACTAAGACCGTGACATGCCTAATGGCTAAAGTTGATGAGGGATGGCTTTGGCATCGCCGTTTAGCCCATGTCAATATGAGATCTTTGCAAAGTCTTCTCAAGGGGGCCATGTCCATGGACTAACAAATGTTATTTTTGCCAAAGATCATGCTTGCAGTGCTTGTATCGGAAGGAAGCTACATGAGAAGGCTCACCCTCCCACGACTATCATCTACTCGACGAGGCCTTTGGAGCTCCTTCACATGGATCTCTTTGGGCCTCCATCCTTTGATAGTCTTAGGGGGTAGAAAGTATTGCTTGGTGATTGTGGATGATTATTCAAGATAAACTTGGGTATATTTCTTCAAGAGGAAGAGTGAGACCCAACAAACCGTCATCGAATTTGCAAATGAAGCTCAACATCAACACAATGCAAAGATTTTGATGATAAGAAGTGACAATGGCACCGAGTTCAAGAACTACACCTTGGATGAGTTTCTCAGTGATGAGGGGATCAAGCATCAATATTCCGCACCTTACAACCCTCAACAAAATGGTGTAGCGGAGAGGAAGAACCGGACATTAATGGACGCGACAAGGACCATGATGGCGGAGTTCAAGTCTTCGTACAACTTTTGGGCCGCAGCCATCAACACTGCTTGTCATGCATCCAATCAGCTCTATCTCTGCAAAGGCATGAACAAGACTCCATATGATATACTTACCGGCAACAAGCCCAACTTCAAGTACTTCCGGGTGTTCGGTTGTAAGTGTTTCATTCTCAAGAAAGGTGTCCTTTGTCTAAATTTGAGGCTAGAGCTCATGAGGGCATATTTGTTGGTTATGCTACAAACTCTCATGCTTACCGTGTCCTCAACAAGTCCATAGGACTCATTGAGGAGACGTGTAATGTGGAGTTTCAGGAGAATAACGGCTCCCACTACAAAAAAAAGACACTTCTCTGATGATACGTGTTTGTCATAGTAGGTCACGTTTTCTGTCATGCATGTACATCCATGACAATTTTATGACAGAATCAAGATAGTCATACCTGTGCTGTCATAGAAGTGTTCCATGACATTACCAAAATTATCATCACGGAAGTGTCCACTTCCATGACGATAAATCACGCATCATAGAAGTGTTTTCATCAAGGGTGACCGACACGTGGCATCCATCGTAACGGGACGCTGTTAAGCTACCGGGTCCGGTTTTGGATCCGATAACCCGCTAAAAGCCACGACCAATGCCGATTTTAAACATGTAAAATTCTCATTGGCTGACGGAACCACTTGTCAGCTCCGCGTTGGCACAGGTGTCACTCATCCAATGGGCGAGATGCGCCTATCATACGTTGACACGTGGACCGGCCTAAAGGTGGCCCATAAAGATTAAATGGGCTGGCCCAACTAAAGGCCCACAAGATTTAGCGAGCCATAATGGTCCGACCCAGCTAAAGGCCCACAAGATTTTGCAGACCATAATGGGTCGGCCCAGCTAAAGGCCCAACATTCTTAGTTAAGGCCTGTACGGCTAGTGTCAAATCAGCCTGTCAACGACCCGTCCTAAACTTGTCATCATCATGGCCCATGGTCACTTCTGGCCCGTTAACAGCCCGCTAAGAATTTGGGCCGAATTACGGCCCGGTGTGTTTGTGGCCTATTAAAGGTCTTGCTTCATTTGGGCCCATTTATAGGCCATTGAAACTTTCAGCCCATAAACGACAGTGAAGGATATGGGTCATATTCGGCCATGTCTAACATTCAGCCTGTTAGAGGCCCACTACAGATTTTGGCCAATTTCAGCCTGTTGTGACTTTCGGCCTGTTAACGTCAGACGAAATCCATGGGCCATATGTGGCCCAACGCCACATCGGGCCTACTAACGGCCCATATAAAAATGATACTAATCAAGCCTGACCGAACTTCGGCCCTGTTAAAAGCCCGTGTAGTAGGTCGGTGCATTTACGGCCCGTCTGAATTTCGGCCTGTGGATGATCCGCATTGTAAATGGGCCACCATTTCGGCCTGCTCAGACCAGTGTGTTATTTGGCACAATCAGGGCCCAATCTTACTTTCGGCATGTTAAAGGCCCATGTTTTTATGGGCTCGAGATATTTACACATGTAAATGGCATATTATTACTGAGGGCCCAAATTATGTTTAGGCCTGTTAAAGGCCCACTATGGGCACATGCCTAGCAGAAAAATATGAAAGCTTATGCTGATTTAGGCCCAGATATTTTTAGTGGGCTACATGCAAATTTCGGCCCAGAATTGTTTTTAGCCCAATTGGAATGGGACCGACGAATGTTGGCATGTTGGGCTCCTACGAAGCTTTCGGTCGAATACATTACTAAGATAAACCTACACTACACAAAAATAGCATCGTAATTACTGCAGCCTTTGGCAGCATCATAAATGTTGTATCACAATAAAATAAACTCCAACCATACAACAAAAGGCTTGTTGGCATAAAGTTTACAGTCCTTGCAGATAAAAGCACCATCGGATGTATAGAAGCACAGATCATTTGACCTGAGTGCTTATGTTCAGGTTGTAGAATCTGATGGAGCAGCACGATCTTCCCCTTTTTTCCGCCATTGCTCTTGAACAACGAAGCAAATGTCTGATAGTCTGGTTTCAAAACCATTCATATCTTCACGACATTTGTCAACCACTATTTTTGTTTTCGACACAACGTCCATTAGGGATTGGACTTGTGTCTGGAGCACAGATATATCACTCTATCTACCCAGAAGATTTTGTTCAGTAGACGATTTGGACGAGGTTACCTTGACAACCAACCCAGAATTATGCAGGAAGGTGCTTTTTGCACTGTTTGTGGAGAGATACTGACGCACTGCATCGATCAGAATACCCTTAATAATTTTCACAAAAAATAATACCCTTATAATAAGAAGAAGAATATAGCATCCTAGCTAAAAAAGTTTGGACGCGTCTAGGGAGCAGCCGGCTGCTCCCTAGCGTTTCCTCGCGGCCCTCCAAATATAGTAATTTTATGTCCCCCTGTCCAGGATAGGAAAGTCCCTGGTCCCCCTCTTGATTCCCGTCTCCAACCATCAAGCGGGCGAACTCACCTGGTCCTCCCCTTCCCCCGGTCCCTCCCCCACCCATGGGCGTCTCCTTTTCTCCTCACCTAACCGCCCGCCCCATCTTCTTCTCTCCCAAGCCATAAAGGATAGCACACCCCTTCCCCTCACCACTCCCAGATCCAGAAAACCTTCACAACCCTGCAATGGCGGCTCCATTAGGGTTTCTTCTGTAGGCATTTCAAGGGAGCTCGTTTTCAGATTGTCTAGGAAAGGCAAAAAACCACACAAAAAGGTCAGATTTAGCTCACTTTCCCCAAGATTGTGTACTTCCTTTCATCCCTATCTCTTGTGTTACTGAAGAACACCATCTTCCCTCCTATTTCCCCATGATTTTTACAAGGCTGCAGTTTTGCAAAAAAATTGTGTAAAAGCTATGATGTTAATCATGTTGAGTTAGATGTTTAGGCAAGTTTCAGCCCCCTGTTTTGGGCAAATCCAGTAGTGTTATGCAGCATCTGGTATCATTTTCTGAAGCAAAAACTATGGATGTTTTTCAACAAGTTTGTTGTTATGATTATGCAAACTTACATGTTGAGATTAAGCCAGAAAAAAGTGAATGTAAAAAGGGGTTGGTTGAAGAAAAACAATGGTAGGCAAGTTTCAGGACTCTGTTTCATATCAACACGTGGTAAACAACTACTGATGGATTTTAACAATCTACTAGTGCTTGGAAGAAAAATAAAACCCTAAGTGATATTTCTAGTGTTTTCAATGTTCTTGTTCCATGATTTTTTTTGCTTAGAATGGTCTTGGCAATTTTCACATTCTATTTACAATTCTGTTGCATATGAACACATTGTAAGCAAGTGCTGATAGTATTGCTGGGGACAAAATATCATACCTTAAGCAAAAATTCTGATTGAGCAAAAACAATGCTTAGAAGAGGATGAAAAACAATACTATCATGCTCTATTTACAATGTGTTACAGTTCTATTAATTATTTATGAAATTGTTCTTGGCAAATTACACATTTTGTTTGAGCAAAATTAGTGTTATCGTGAAGCAACTAAGTATAAGGTATATACACAACTTTGAAAACTTATGACATGGAAAAATATGAACCTTTTTGTACCTTATAAGACGATGAACACTGAGCTCGGTATGGAAAAGAAGGACAAAACAAGGCTTTCTCCTAGCAGATCATTTGCTATATGTGAAGCAAAACATTGGCTGATTGGAGCAACTTGCATTATAAGATTAAGAAAAGGCATAATAATGTCCAAGCAACTCCTGAAGAAGCTATAAAAACATTCCTCTTGGTCATTTGTTTCCATTATTCTTTGGTTCAACAGTGAAAATATGAGAAGAATATGAGTATGTGCAACTAAAAAACAAGATATACTGTTGCGCAGTATAATTTACCTTGGTTATAGGATATCCTTCAACATGATCCAAAAAATGTTGGAAAGTTGCCAAGAGACTGTTGCAAATTTATTGGCATTTCATCCTGCAGGAAAAGAAAGGACAAGAAAAGACATATACCAACAACTATCTCAGCTGGAAAACGTTACTTCAACCAATTGTGCAAAAATGTAAACCACATTGAACATAGTGGACATATCCAAAACACAAAAGCTTGCTGCTAGTAGAAGAAAGGTACTGAATATAGCCAAAACATAGGTACTGAATATAGGCTGAATATAAAGGGCAATCGTGCCCATAACTGCTAACTTAAGTTTTTTCTAACACAAAACATGCTCTATTCTCTCTGATTTTGGAGTGGATTACATTCTGAAGACACTCCGAAGTAGCACTACTATGGCAGGAGGCTTGCTTCACCAAATCAATGTTGCATGCGTTTAAGAAAAACAAATAAGAAAATATATTATGATACACAAAAAACAAGCCTATGTTATATGTACAAAATGTTTCATTAGTACAAAAAAGCCACAGATTTCCTGAATATCTTGCCTGACATATATAGTTTGACTTGCCTGGTTATGTGGTTTGGATTGCCTGATAGTGTACTCTAAATTGCCTGGTTATGTTCAATTGTTTCCTTAAAAAACAAGATGAATGCTATCTTGTGAATCTAGTGTGCTTGGGTTGTTGTGTTACTTGCTTGCTTGTATTTGGTACTATCTTGCCTCAACAAGGTAAATTGCTTTAATTTTTTTGGTTGAAAAATGCACAGGTTGAAGATGATTGACCTGTTTGTGGCGTGCTTGCGTGGATGTGTTATTGGCTTGCCTGTATTTACTATGCTACTTGCTTGCAGCATTTTGCTGACTTGCTTTACCTTTTTCATGTTGAAAAAATAAACAGGTTGACAATGATTGACCTGAATGAGGAACCAGATGAAAATAATGGTGATCCTTTGTACTATACGCAACATGCTGCTGGAAATGTAGAATTTGAGGCGGAATCATCTAATCCCCCTATCATGCAAAAAGTCGATGCTACTGCTGCAGAATCAATGGAGACAGATGGGCATTCAAGTAATGGGGGAGGGGCTCTAGGCAGTACACAAGTACCTGCAGCAGTAATAGCTGAGAGTGATGCTCATACCCTTGATGGCACAGGTGCTGTAGGTGATACTGGTGGGAATGTTGCTAATGGTTTGGGTGCTGAAAATGATGACAAAGCTTGGTCACAGCCCAAGGAGCCTTATGTGAGCATGAGGTTTGACACTTTCGAAGATGCCAAGGAGCACTACAATGCATATTCCTTGCAGATTGGTTTTTCAATCAAAATGAATACTTCAAGGAAGGATATGAAAACTGGGGAGTTGATAAAACAACAGTTTGTTTGCAACAAGTTTCGAAAGCCTGATGTCGATGACGGAGGGGCAGAAAAGATTCATGATGAAGATGAGGATATTGTCTTTCTTGATGATGATAGTAAAGCCAAAAGGAGGAGCAAGAAATGAAAAAGAGATAAAATTGTGCAAAATGGTTGCAAAGCTAAGATGGTTGTGAAGCTAAAAGATAGCAGATGGGAGGTGATCTACTTTGTTGGCGAGCACAGCCATGTTTGACTAAGTATTTGCGATCAAACCAAGGAATCCCACCAGAAGAAAGGGCCTTCCTTACTCATCTTCATAACTGCAATTTAACTACAGGTTTTAAACCACACCCCACTACAAAAAAAGACACATCCGTGACATTTTGGGCCGAACGAATTTTTTTTTGTCATACATATGACACTTCTGTAACGATAATTGTGACAAAACCCGGTATCATCATAGATGTGGTGGGCTCCTACTTCTACGACAAAAAATCATGACAGAAAATGGGCTTTTTGTCCTGGGCGGGCCGGAGACGCAGCTGCATGACATTCTTTGGGCCGTCCATGACGAAAAAACCCGTGGTAGAAGCGATGGGGAGGAAAATTTCGGGGAGTTCCCGGTTACGGTGGGAGGTCAGGGCCGAGCGATGCACGTTTCTCTCGTACACGTACGCGCGTGTGTGCGAGGCGTTGGCTCTAACTGAACCCGAGCGAGGCGTTGGGCTCTAACTGAACCCAAGCGATTGCACTGCAGGCTACGCGTTACTGAACCCGAGTGATCGATCGATGGCTGTTAACTGAACCCGATCGAGCGATTCCTTGGCTACCGCTGCTAACTGAAGCCGATCGATGGGATGAATA
>NC_057812.1:134332297-134359258 GCF_018294505.1 Triticum aestivum | reverse complement strand
CCCGATCAACATGACCCCCGTTTCGACCGTAGGAGGTCCGTTTCCTCCGTTTTGCACGCCACACCCCTCTCGATCAACAGGACCCCCGTTTCGACCGTTGGAGGTCCGTTTCCTCCGTTTTGCGGTATGCCACACCCCTCCCGATCAACAGGACCCCCGTTTCGACCGTAGGAGGTCCGTTTCCTCCGTTGTGTAGTACGCCAGGCCTCGTTTCCATCGCCTCTTCCATCCAAGCCCTCCCGATGAACACGACCACGCATTCCGTTCCGACCCATGAACACGACGACGATGTTGTTTCTCTGTTCAGACCCATCCATGTACACGAGCCCTTGCCGTACGTATGCGCAAGTAGGCATTCGAGACCCCGCCCATATGTACACATACGTGGCCCTATTTTCTTTCTTGCACCCTGGCCGCTGTACGTACGTGTACATGCTACATGCGCGCCTCTACTACGACACGTGCGCGCCTCTACTACGACACGTGCGCGCCTCTACATCCACCAGTATATATGTACGTACACGTTCGCGACCAGAATGACAACACTACGTACGCTTCGACCAGGTGGGTCCCGACTGTCAGGCACTTCCTTGCGTGCGAAGGTGTAGCTGGTGGGTCCTAGCAGTCAGGGGGGAAACGTCTTTTTCATGAAATACGGCGGCCCGTCCGGTGGGTCTCTGCTGTCAGGTGGAGGAATCATTATTTTCCGCGTAATAAGGAGGCACTTCCTTGCTGCCGTCGTGGACCCAGCTGTCAGCCTCTCCACGTATAGTCCACGTCCGATGGAAGTCGTTCCTTGACCACGTTGACCACGCCGCGCCGAGAGCACCAGGGCGGTGGACGACGGCGAGGCCTAGGAAGGGGACGACGCGGAGCCAGTGAAAACGCGGCAGTGGATGCCCACGCGGAGAGGAGTATGAGGGTTCACTCGTTCGGCTGCAGTGTGAGGCTGCCGTCGCTGCAGGGCCTAGCCAGCGGTGGGAATAGTAGGGGGCGGTGAGGCCTCCGCGGCAGCACAGCCGGCCACGGGAGGCAGGAGCAGGCGGCACGACCGGCGCTGCTTTGGGCGGCTGGAGCAAGAAGACCAGAGGTTGAAGAAGCACTACAGCCGTTGGATGGACATTGTACGGTCACTGGAGCTAGAATCGTGCATATTGACTAAGTTGACAAAGCCCCCCGTCCCCGTCAACTTACTAGGCCCACAAGTCAGCCTCCCAGCAAGGTGGGTCCCAGCTAGCCGGGGGAGTATTCATTTTTTTGTGCTTAATAAGGAGGCACTTCCGGTGGGTCCGAGCTGACAGCGGGGGGAATGTTTTTTTCATGAAATACGGTGGCCCGTCCGGCGGGTCCCAGCAGTCAGGGGGAAACGATTTTTTTCGCAAAATACTGGTGGCCCGTCCGGTGGGTCCCTGCTGTCAGGTGGAGGAATAATTATTTTCCACGTAATAAGGAGGCACTTCCTTGCGGCTGCCGTGGACCCAGCTGTCAGCCTCTCCACGTATAGTATTCTTCCGATGGAATTTGGTCATTGACCACATTGACCACAGTGCACCGACAGCACCACGGAGGTGGACGATGGCGAGGCCTAGGAAGGGGACGACGCGGAGCCGGGGAAGACGTGGCAGTGGATGCCCACGCGGAGAGGAGTACGAGGGTTCACTGGTTCGGCTGCGCTGCCATCGCCGCAGAATGACAGAGGGTGTGGGTGAGTGGAGTGGAGGGATGGCCTAGCCAGCAGTGGGAGTAGTATGGGGGCGGTGAGGCCTCCGCGGCGCACAGCCAGCCACGGGAGGCAGGAGCAGGCGGCACGACCGGCGCTGGTTTGGGCGGCTGGAGCAAGAAGACCAGAGGTTGAAGAAGCACTACGGTCGTTGGATGGACATCGTACGGTCAGTCGAGCTAGAATCGTGCATATTGACTAAGTTGACAAAGCCCTTCGTCCCCGTCAGCTTAGTAGGCCCACTATACTGGGTCCCAGCTAGCAGGGGAGTATTCATTTTTTGTGTGTAATAAGGAGGCACTTCCTTGCGTGCGAAGATATAGCTGGTGGGTCCGAGCTGTCAGCAGTGGTAATGTTTTTTCGTGAAATACAGAGGCCGTTTCGGTGGGTCCCAGATGTCAAGTGGAGGAAATCATTATTTTGCGTGTAATAAGGAGGCATTTCCTTGCGTGCGGCCGTGGACCCAGCTGTCAGCCTCTCCACATACAGTCCACTTGAGATGCATGTCGGTCGTTGACCATGCTGACCACGCCACACCGAGAGCACCAGGGCGGTGGACGACGGCGAGGCCTAGGAAGGGAACGACACGGAGGCAGGGAAGACTGGGCCGTTGTTTTTGTTTCCCACGCGGAGGGGAGTACGACAGTACGAGGGTTTACTGGTTCGTCTACTGTCACCGGAGAATAACAGCAGGTGTGGGTGAGTAGAGGGATGGCTAGGCCAGCGATGGGAGTACGGTGGGGCGGTGAGGCCTGCGCGGCAGCACAGCTGGCCGCGGGGAGGAGGGAGCAGGCAGTCCCGCCGGCGCTTGTTTGAGCGGCTGGAGCAGGAAGAGCAGAGATTGAAGAAGCACGACGGCCGTTGGATGGACATCCAACAGTATACAGGCCATCTGTGGAAAGCCTCAAATCTGTGGAAAACAGCATACAGCCCATCTGCCATTATTTCAAATAATTTACAGCCCATTTGCTAATTCTTACGGGTTTTTTTGGAGCCCATATTCTTTATGTTAGCATTACAACCCATATTGTGGCCACGGTTAAAAAATTATACGAAATTTTGCATATGTCGGTGCGGTCTGAACTGTTTGTATTCCCGAAATTTTGAGTCACATTCAGACTGATTTTAAAAATAAATGTATATCAATATAAAATCCAATAAATTGTCCACGCATAAAAATCAATGCAATTTAAAATCTCGAAATGAAAAAAAGATATTTGAAAATAATTGCCGGTTTGATGTGTTTTAAAAATGTACAGCCCATTTCTCATTACTGATAGGCCATTTTCTCGGCCAGCCGAATGAAGCTCTCCTTGTCTTGAAAGATTTGCAGCCCAACAGGCCTGATAAAGCGACTTACTTGACAAATCACAAAAAAAAACTAGGTTAGCCATTTTCAGAAGAAAAAAAACTACTGGGCTGGTCTGCGGTAAACATAAAAGAAAAGGCTGTCTAGACAGGACAGAGTGTCCCGCACAGCCCAGTTGACACCCTGCTTCCGTCTCAAAAACAAATTAGATAAATGCCACTCCAATTATGGCGATTCATAAAAATGCCACTACAATTTTCAAACTTTGAAAAATGCCACTGCAATTTTTGCAAACTTTGAAAAACGCCACTGCAGTTTGCAAACTTTGAAAAACGCCACTCCAGACTTCGAAAAATGCCACTAGAAATGGCATGAAATGTCATTCTTCAAAGTTTGGAAATTGCAGTGGCATTTCTCGGATACACCAGATTTGGAGTGGCATTTATCAAATTAACCCAAAAGACAAACATAACTGGGCGAGCTGCTGGGTCCCTAGTGTCAACCGCTCGTTGTGCAATTATCTCGTTTATTGACTACGTTGACAATGGCATGGGACCCAGATGTCAGAAATCCACTAGGAGGAGCCATTTTTTATTGGCTTGAAATAAGGAGGCACTTGCTTGCGTACTGCCATGACCTTGGCGGGTCCCTGCTGTCATCCTCTCCACGTACAATCATCTCTTGATTGTGTGCGTGTCAACTTGCTAGGCCCACAAGTCAGCCTCTAAACCTTGGAGGACAAACACAACCCATTTAAAAAAATAACAGCCCATTCCATACGTTCAAACGGAAAGTTCAACATTCAGACCAAAGTAACAGGTCTGATCCACATATAGAGTACTGAACTTCCACGTTGACAACCATCATAGCCAAGTTAACTATCTACTCCCACTAACACTCTAGTAGCGTACAAGTACTATCTTACTCTTAGCTAACTAGACGATGCCGGCCGCCATCTGCTGTCCATGCTAAATGCCGGCACCGGCGTCCTCCGCCTCGCCTCGGACTTGCCAGAGGTGCGATAGGAGGCACTTGCTTGCGTATGAGCTTGTCAGTTTCTTTAGAGGTAGGCATTTTTATTCAAAAAACTGCCACTTCGCATCTTGCGTCACAAATAAAACTACCAGGAGCGCATTTGTAGGCTAGTTAGTGATCGATCAGTAACTTGTAAACACTGAGCGACCAGAAATAAGTAACTGTTAATGCATCTCAATGATTCACAGATCATATACAAATATGTAGCTCCAAAAGCAAAGATCAGCCACTTCGGATCTTGTGTCGCAACTAAAACTAACTAGTACGATTCCCATACATAAGATCAACATGTTAATGCATCTCAATGACTCACAGATCATATACAAATATGTAGCTCCAAAAGAAAAGATCTAGAAAAAACATCTGTTCTTCCTACTAACATGGATGCTTCTATTGGCCAACATTTAGTATAGACTGAAAGACAAATTTGTTTGTGAAGTCTACAATTCCTCTTGCAAACATAAGTGGTTTCACCAATAGTTGGAACCATGAGAATGAACCAGATATGATGGAGGAACATGCACTGCAATATGATTTGGTTCCCTCGATCACACTGCGAGACTATTTTCGGAATACAAACTTTAACTTAGGCAAAATGATGTCCATTGTATAATCAGACCAAAGCAATGAAGCACCTAGTGTTGACCAATAAATAGTACAATACTACTTTTCTGCAGTCCATGAAGTGACTATCCAATCTTTCTGTGTCTATTTTCAAATGGCACTGCATGTAGTGACTATACTATTCTCTTGTGCAGTTCAACCAAAATTGCGGGCACTTTGTTGGTTTGCCAAATAGCAATGGGCAGACATCTCTGTCTGCACAAATATCAAGCAGCTAGTAAACATATACCACACCTTGTATTTTCGGTTTAAACATGTCTCTTCCGCTTAGCATCTGTCATGTTCTGCACTGGACAATCTGATACAGTTATGTTTTGCCCTGGACAATTTCATACTGAATTGATTTGCTGGTTCAGAGCAAAAATATAGCGCCTATTCTTCATCAGACCAAGGATATCCATGTTCGCAGTGAAGGAAGAGGTGAAATCGATACAACCGAAATTAAGCATCCAATCATTGAATCTTGTCCTGCACCTCCAATGTAGGTCCACCCTGCGAATAAATTCACATGCAAACCACTAGTATTACTATCTAATGACAGTACTAAAAGAGTAGCAAGATAGTAGCAAACCATGTACCTTCGTAATGAAGAGCTCATAGTGCCACCAATTGGATATAAAGGTTGGGAAAAACATGCTCCTAATGTTGAACCAGTTGGACTTTTTGTGCAGTTCCACTAAAATCGAGCATCCTTGTTTGCATAGATATTGAAAGTGTGATTACTCTAAAAGTGGCACTAGTTGAAGCATAGACTCACAAATATAAGCATTCCAATTTCTTAATGGGAAAAGGTAGCAAGACTGTTTCTAACCACCTGTTTAAAGGAATAAATAAAGCAACATCGGCTGATGTGAGGAAGGCATACATAGTTTTTTCTGGAAAAGTGAGCCATTCCTGACCTTTCCTCTTCTTTTAAGCAAATTTTGTGCAGTTCTACTAAAATAAAATGCCATCGCCGCCTTGACAATTCAGTGACACTGTACAGAAGGAAATGACTTAACATTACATCATGATGTCAGGTATGTAGTCGACAGGCATTAGAGACAAACATACAGACCTCCTCAAGAGAACAGCCGGAGGAGGAGGTGCCCACTCTTGACCTTTCCTCTTGTCTTCATAATTGTCTGTGCAGTTTAACCAAAATAAAATGACATCAGCACCTTGGCATTTTGGTGACACTGTACAAAAAAATTAACTTATCTCATGAAAGTGAGGTATGTAATCTATAAGCATTAACAGTGCAAAAATTTGACGGGAGTAACAAGCTTCATCATTGGTATACTAGTTGTGCAACAGCATTAGAATGCCTTATAGATGAAAAAGCTTTAATAGATCCACAATCAACAGCTAACCCTGAAATAATTCAGTGACATTAAATGGCATTGCTTAAATTTATGGGTGGCATTAGACTAAGAGCGGCATTAGTTAAATGTGGCATCACTTTAGCAGTAGCATTGCTTGACTTGACTACTGGCGTTATACTAACAGCAAAAAAAGTGGCAATAAGAGCATGGGAGGCACCAGTACGATGTACCTCCACGGACGCAGAGTGGTGAGGGAGGTATGGTTGCCCAGAGCAACAAATATCCAGGCAGCATATGTGGATTACGGTCCCATTTTTGTTCTCTTTAGCCACCTTTTTCCTATGCGAGGACAACAAACCGATCGACCCGGTCATTCTCTATTGCGTTGTCATGCCTTCCTACCCTTCTTCAACCAAGAGACACGAGACTCGTTCCTTAGCTACTGATTTTCCCCTTTTCAACCTAGATGCGGGTTCGATGCCTACTCTCTTGGACAGTACAGTCTCCCTTCCTTTCCTTATTCAACCCAGACATGGATTAGTCTGCATGAAGTAGGGTTTCCTTTAATAGTGCATATTATGGTTTTCGTCTGTGTGGCCAGCAGAGTAGAGGATAGCAAATTGGGAAGATGGTGGAGTGGAAAAAGATCCACATGCAACGACGTAGCAGATGGGGCAATAGAACAAGGTTATGGCTCGAAAAGAGGTAGCATACCTGAGGGTCGACGGGAAGTGGCTTCGCTCGTGGTCGTCGTCCTCCGCACACACTATGACAGCGAGCTTGGGGATGGAGGCCATCCCGCGCGGGCGCTAGGTCTGAGAGGACGGCCTTGTCGCCAGTGCGTGACCTCGCTCGCCGACGACGAGTGCGTCAACGCTGCACGTCCTTTTCTTCCCCGGCGGATCTGTGACCACCGGTGAGGAGGGAGAGAGGGCCGTCTTTTTTAGATCTGGAGAGAGGGTGGTAGTGTGAGAAGCAAGTGGGCAGCCCTTAGCAAGAAAGCACTGAAGCTCCAGCCTATATATATCTTTTTTATACTACTAGTACTGGAGGTGGAGTAGTGGTAGAGTAGTTTATATTTTCTCTGTGTACAGTACCAGTTAGTCGTGCTTCAAAACTGATCGACACGCCATTAAAAAATGAAGGTCGATAACTAATGCGGCACCTTGGGCCAACGCGGCCAGTTCGCATTTTGCATGAGAAATTACACACCATGTTTCGTTGACATTTGGTCCCGTTCCAACATATCAGTGAGACGACGGCGAGTAGTAGGAGTATTTCTGAACAGACGTGTAGGCCGGGGCGCCTCTTCGTGAACTATGGCAAACTCGCAACCGTCCACCGACTCTTCGCCTTTCCCTCTCGATTTGGAACTGCTGTCGCACGCTCTTACTCTCCCTCCTCCATTTTCCTTCAGCCCTTCACCCTTTCTTCTGCCATTGTTTGATCGTCTTCTCCATGGAAGGAACAGGCCGGAAACGACCTCGTTATTCTTGCCCCGATCTGAAAGATGACGTGGTGGAGGAACTCATTAATCGGTGCGACGTCATCACCTCGGCTAGCATGGCAAGTTCGTTCCAGCCCATTCTCGACTCAACTAATAACATCATTGCAAGGAACCCAAGGGTCAAGGAGCGGTTTGATCTCCCCTATCTTTATCATCATGACCCTGATGACTGGCGCCGGCACGACGGAGGCCTCGCCCTGTGCAAGTTGATGCCGCTTGATAATGATATGTGTGATGTTAAGATGCCATCGCTTGAGGGTAAGGCTTGGGCGGGCGCAAATGGAGACTGGGTTGTTTACATTGGGTCCAACTGCGAGTGGGAACTTGTGAATGTGTACACTCGTCACCGGGTTCCACTTCCAAAAATCTCAGCACACTGCCCAGAGGTTGAGCACACCGGTAATGTACGCACGTTCAAATATGATCATGGTGACTGTCGTCTACGGAAGATAGCAATTTGTCGAGTTCCCAACTGCTCTTGGAATTACAAAAACTATGATGTTCTTGCTATCTTCGACAAGCTTGTTGCCGTCCTTGATGGTTTCACTCGATGGATATTTCTCAAAAATCAGTTTCTGTACACGGATCACTACTGTGATGCAATTGAATACGAGGGCCTTGTGTTTGCTGCCACCACTCGTGGCACTGTTTTTGCATGGCATCCTCGTTGTTTCGGTACGTTTGTCTTCCACTATAATTATAATTGTTTCATCCACATGCATGCGGGTTAGCAAGTTTCCCTTTACTAATTAACCTTCTTCTTGTGTTTCCAAGGTCCTGTGAACATCCCACCACCTATACTTGAAGATTTTTATAACCAAGGGGGAGATGACGATGGTGATGATCACGAGCATGAGGATGAGCAGCGCCGATATACTTTGTGGCGCCTGGCAACTAATTCCGATGGATCACCTCTTCTTGTGTGTATACAGCCCACCGATGATGTTACTGCTAAGGAAGCAGGTGTAGTCTCCCATGGTCGCACTCTCCGGACCTATTCCAACACCCGTTGCATGGTATTCGGGATGGATACTAGGGTGCTAGCGCCAACTCCTTCTCCTTGGCACAGAATTGATAGTCTTGGAGAAAACTCGCTCTTCCTTGGACAAAACTAGATGATGGTGAAAGGCGATCCAACTGCTGTTGACACATTTATGAGAAGCAACTGTGTCTATACCTCGGACATTTGGGTGGTTCCCTACCCTGGTACTGATATAGTAGGCTGCTTCAACCTGGATGATCAATCCTGCGTTGGTCTCCCGATTGACAATGAATGGCCCGTCCCAGAGAATCACTTGTGGTTCAAAGCAAGCGTTTCCAACGCCGTGGAATGGTTGAGTTGAAGTTCATTTCATGGCTTGTTATTTGTTGTGTGGTGAAAACTTTAGTATTTATAATGTATCCTCGTTGTCGATGTGGGTTGACGACCTGTTGTACTATGTAATAAAATGATATGCCTATGATAAACTTACTAAATTTATGAATGGCTTTCGAGTCGCTTCTCTGAGTGAGTGGTGCGACGATGCAAAAAAATATTTTCCAAATACATAATTGTACGTGCATTGCAACAGGTTATCGGATGAGGCCAATCAACAATAGTAGTACACTATTTGTACTAGCTTCACATGCTTCGCGCGTCGGGCGGGTGTTTTTACTGTAGCCATATGTTAATGTGTTCGTTGTACGTAACCAGCACCTCGAATCCTCGATATACTAGCAGTATAGTATATAGTAGGAGTAAGTAGTAGGACTAGTAGGGTGGCATGGGCCAGAACAAGCATTCACGTCCAGGAGTACGACACACGCCACCACCACAACATCCATATGACACCATATTATTTCTTGGAGTCCGTGCGAGAGCAATCTCTTCAACCTCGTCGTTTCCCTAACTTCAGCCATCGCGTGGCAGGCGAGGTGGGGGTTTGCTGATAGTCGGTTTCCTTAACTGTGGTCCCACTTGTAAGGTCAACTCCAACGCACGACCCCAAACGGACCTCCGTTTTGCACGAACTCCAACAATAATTTTGACTACTCCTGTAGTAAGTTGGATTAGTCCCTTCTCGATGCATTCATTGTTGATCTGCGGAGGCTCGATCTTGCGTGCTTCTTTCTTCTTCGAGTGTAAAGAAGTAGACATTGCTTCCTCGCATCTAGACTCATGTCTAGCCTCTATTCTATACTAGCTAAAAGTGATAGAACATCTACTAAATTGCGCTCTATCAATATATGGATGTACTCTTCTTCCCAATACAAAAACTTGCATCCATTCTACTCCCTCTGTTGCACAATACTACATGCCTTCTATTTGTCAAAACATATATGTATCTAGACATGTCTTAGTATATAGGTACATCCATTTTTGGACAAATGGAAGTCAAGTATTTTGGAACGGAGGGAGTACACAATAAAATTTTTAAGTTAGCACAACTAGTCTAATCCGAGGGTAGAACCGAAGATTTGGTCGGGTTCTTCCCCCTTTTGCCGACATGTGGGACATCCAGCATCCAGGTCGTGTCATGAAAGAAAATAGAGTGGTAGTTGAAGCCACGAGATGTGCATCTTGGGTTAAACTGTAAATAGAATCTTACTACTCTTGAGTAACTCCAAAAGCGGCCACCGAAGATCTTTATTGGATTTGTTTTTCATCACCAGCACATCGAGGTGAAAGATGTGCAGGTTCAGTGGGTCCTATTGCGTTTTCACTGACATGTGGGGCCGCATGTGAGCAAACAGATGATGGGCTCTGTGCGTCCGCTGGCTGGCTGAGAAGAGAGATAGAGGAGGGCTGAGCACGGACTGCAGGAAATTTGGTCTACGTACCTCGATATAGGCTCGATATAGTGGGGTGGCATGGGCATAACTAGCATTCACGTCTAGCAGTACGGCACACGCCACCCACACGAGTCCCATCCGACACCAATTTTCTTGGAGTCCATGCTACAACCATCTCTTCTCCCTCCCGTCCTCTTTTCTCAGCCATCGCGCGGTGGGCGGGGTGGGGGTTTACCGATAGTCGGTTTGCTCAACTGCGGTCCCACTTGTAAGTGAAAATGCAACACCGCACGCATTCCCGCGTGAGCGGCGTGCCGGACCAACCGTGTGGGGGTGTGACACGAACACGGCAGGCTTTTCCTTTTGAACTCGTAACTTGTAAAATTTGGTTCTACTCCATGGCGCGACCAATAGATAGAAAATAACGATTTTGCCTAGAGTAATGAGAAGTTTGCTTCTGGAGTCGTTCATGCATGGAGTACGTACGAAAATTATGAAGTTGATGCGAAAGGTAAGATAATTACTATAGTATCATATACAACTACATGGATTTGACGGAAGGATAAAAATACATACGGATCCATCAACGTTCAACGACATCCTCACGCCCTAGTGCGCCGGGTCACCAACCGACGTGTGAGGAGCAGCAGCGTTGGCGGAGAGCTCAACGTGCTTCTGAACAGTGTCGTCCAAGGTTGCCCTGCGCTCCAAGAAGGCCAGCGTCCTATCGTCCTCCTCTTGCATGTACTAGTCCTTGTGGACGATTTGCGCGTAGACGTGGGTGATTATGTCGATGGTGTCTTGCTGCGCCAGGCGCTGCGCGGCGAGCGCGACCTTGAGGAGGACATTCTCCGGCGTGACGGCGGGCAGTCGCAGGGCCACCAGTGCGTCGAAGAGGTTGTTACCATAGTGGCCGTTGAGGGTGGTGGGCATCGCAGAGCCTGGGCGCGTCGGCTGGAGGCTTACGTCAAAGTCGTCCGCAAGCTTCTTGACGACGGTGAACTTGTCAAGGAAACCGACGAGGACCTCGTCGAACAAGGATGCGAAGCTGTTGTCCAAGCGGCTCCTCGCTCTGGCGGCCTCAAGCAATACTACCTGCCGGGCCGCAGGCCGGCGTCGTGGACCATCTGGCACAGCCGGCTGATGCTCGCGCTCATTGCCTCCATGGGTCTAGCGTAGCTTCTAGTCAACTGATCTTGCGATTCGAGTGATCACTCGGCCCTTGGTTAGCGTGCGTAGGTGCATAGGATTTCGTACTACTCCTCGGCCCTCTACTGCACCTGCCTTTGGCTGTATAATAGGTGGGCCAGCCACCCCCTGGGGCCATGTGTCATTCACCTCCTGACCCGTCTCTCACACGCACCCTGCTAGTGTATATACTCCCTCCTTTCCGGTTTGTAGGGCTTATCTCAAAATTTTAGTTTTTCCATTTCATAAGGCTCAATTTGGTTTTTCCATCACATGTTCAGATTCCAAGGTGTATTAAATCATTGCATGCAAGTACTAAGAGAAAATTGACCAATGCATGTAATTTATGCATGCATGCATTGCAATTAATGCATTGGTAAACATACTTTTTTGAGAAAAACAAGAGCATTAATTGGGTGCTTTTGCAAACTACAAAAAGTATTCCACCACTCACCATCTACCTTGGTTGGTGAGAATTTTGAATTGAGCTTTATAAACCGGAAAGGAGGGAGTATAGTGGTTTTCTTTTTCTCTCCATATCAACCATTTTATATTGCGTACGTGTCATTCAAGAGTGAAATGATGGTTGCTTCTTCCGACTAACTTACTATGTGATTTGACTGCTCCTTAGTGGCCCCTACACGTACTCCCCCTACGTGTATGCAACAATCACACATACACATGGACGCAAAAACGCGCGCGACGCCCTAATGCATGCATGTCCGAGCACACGACGGAACACACATGGTGACGCTCAAGTGCTCAACCTACACGTGCATGCACACACATACTCAGTCAGGGTGAGCTAGTGACCGTATGAACACAGAAAAATATATATATTGAGCGCAATGAGTGTATTATGAAGTCCACTGACCGTATTTTTACAAATATACAATGATAGACAGTGTATTTATCTCTTTGAAATTAAGCCATGTTAACCGGAGAGGAGGCAGCATGGACTAGCATTACTTTGCGGTGTCCCATCAACTTGCCGAACGAGGAGAAGGTTGCAGGACGGGAGAAGCTTGCGCACGGTGGCTCGCAGGACAAGGAGAAACTTTTGACTAATGCAAGCTCTCCCTCGCTCAGGCGGTGGACGTGCAACAGTTAATTCAGTGTCAGATTGCCAGAAGCATACTACACTATACTACTAGGAACCGGATGGAGGAGCGTCTGCACTCTTATTATAATTTTAAAATGTGATAAAGCAATCTTCAACACATTTGGTTCTCTTCGAGGGTTCTCGCATGTGATAATGGAAGTTGATTGCATGGAACACTCGCCACAATTCTCGCTTAATTCTGGCTCATATCCTGTTACAAATAGTAGCACTCAGTAATATTTCCTCTTTTTTTGTTATTCAACATGTAAACAGGTCAGCAAACCTTGCGGCGCATCTTCGTGCGAACCGTGCTTGCTGCACTTTGAATGTGGCCGAGAGCTGGCTTGATGAAACACCTCGCTTCCTACTTCTTTTTTTGGCTTCCTAGTGACCAGTGTCTTGGCTGATCGTCCTAAGAATGCTTATATATGAATAAAGCTCTCTCATTTACAAGCAAAAAAGATTAAGCCATATTAACCGGAAAGGAGGGAGTATGGACTAGCACTACTTTTTGGTGTGTCCCGTCAACTCGCAGAACGAGGAGAAGCTTGCAGGACAAGGTGAAGCTCGCTTACGCCTTTTGACTAATGCAACCTACCCTCGGTGGACACGCATCAGTCCATTCGGTGTCAGATTGTCAGAGGCATACACTGTAGTACCCAACATGCGGAGTATCATCATTGTTCGACTTCACGAAGGGGCGAAGAGCCAAGCGCAGTACTAGTATGCGTACTTGGTTTCGCACCTTTATACTACTCCACCCTCCGTCACAGTTTACAGGGCGCGCTTCATTATGATGCATTTCTCTCAATGCATTTCCACCACCAGAGAGACTTTAGACGCGTTTGGTTTAATGCTCAATTAATTAGGGCGTGGTAACCGCAATCAAGTTCCACAATTTTCTCTCCATGTACTGTACTACTACGGAGTGCATGCATGTGTGTACCCGGGGTGGAAGCACTGCATGCATGTGTGTACGCATTATTCCCTCTAGTAATAGACGTCGTGCTATAACTACCAATGCTATTTTTCAGGCCGATCGCTAGTCGCCTTGGTCCCACAATTTTTTTTTTCTGAAGCGTGCTGTATAAACAGTGACGGATGGAGTAGTATGAGCGGATTCAAAGAAGAGCGTATTGATGGTTGCTTCTTCAGAGCAACTTACAGTGGGAAATGTGGGGCTTATGATTTGACTGCTCATTACTCACTATTAATGCGGCGCAACGACCGGGCTGAGTCTCCCATGCGGTTGTGCACTACCCCCTCGGTTCTTAAATATACTCCGGAGTATTTGTCTTTCTAAAATATATTGAAATCTCTGTTAAGACGAATAGAATATTTAGGAACGGAGGGAGTACACATATGAAGCAAAATGAGTGAATCTACACTCTAAAATATGCCCGTTTGAAATTTGTAAAAAGACAAATATTTAGGAACGAAGGAGTATAATTTCGTGCATGGCACATGGACCTAGATGATGAAGAGGCTTCTGGCAATGCTATCAAGCTTCCATCATTTGTTTACATAATTGACGTACTATACAAATAATTTTCCAGCGACATGAAATTGTACAATGGTGTGAGCTTTCAGCTTTTGTTTCGCGTGTCTTGCCATCGATGCTCTTTCGGAAACAATAAAAAACTAACTTCCTTGCTAATGCATGTCAATTATTAGCAGATCAGAGCTAATAATTACATCACAACTGAAGACAAAGTTGTGAGAAGGTGTTAAATTAAAATTGATCCATGCTTTCATTGGCAGCAACGTCCCCCCAGCTCTGTCTAAATCAACAAGGCTTGTTGGGAAAAAAGTAGCTGTCTGGAGCATGCAACATTCCGATCATTTTGTGCAGTTCCACTAAAATAGAGCTGAGCGTCCCTGTTCCAAAGATATCAAGTGTGATTACGATAATAGAGGACTGCTGATGAAACAATAAACACGCAAATAGAAGCCGGTCACATTTGCGGTCTCTCTTAAGACTAACTAGTTGGAGAAGATTAGGCTCGGAGTTGGATGAGGAGGATAGAGCAAAACCAATCTCCCTTTGTGCAGTCGCACTGAAATGTAGAGACGTTGCCCGTGTGACATTTTAGTACAACTGCACAAAACACTCTTAAGAAAAAAGTGATTTGTGCAGTTCACCAAAAGGTCGCAATAGCAACGAGGTGAAATGGATAGCCCTGTTTGCAAAAAAGAGGTAGAAAGGAAACAATTACTGGCCAATAATAGTTGATGACACATGCAACAACAAAAAAGAAGCATATTCCTTGTCCTAAGGGAAGATAACAACACGGTTGTGTTTGTCTAAAATGGTGTGAGGACGAGAATGCAATATGGAAAGTACGCCGGACGAGCTACGTTTTGGGCAAAGAACTATGGAAGATCCACATGCAGCAACGTGGGAAAACGGGCAGTGGAGCAAGGCCGGAGGGGATACCTGGAGGTCATCGGGATGTAACTAGGTGAGCGGCGGCGGGCAGAATCTGCGAGCAGGTGGCGTAGGCCCTACCGTGCCAGAGCTTGGTCAGAGAGAACGGCGTGTACCGCAGATCAGGATGTGCTGCCTCGGCGATATCGAACAGAGAAACAATGCACTTCCTTCCTTTCCCCCGGCGGACGGGATGCAGCCGAATCAGTGACCAACGGTGAGAGAGAGAGGCCACTGCACTCCCTTTCCCCCGACGGACGGGATGCGGCCGGATCAGTGACCAACGGTGAGAGAGAGAGAGAGAGGCCACCGGAGCCTTGTGTGAGATACTCTGAAGAACGGACTACCTTTTCCTCCATAAAAATCATTTTATATTTTGTGTATGTGCCATTGAGCGCTATAACTTTATTTAAAAATAACGCGGCAATGCGTCAAGTCAAACTTTGTTTCATGCACGTGTGGTACACGACCTCCCTAGGTAAACAACCGCTACATGCGTTCAAATTAGCATGTGGGCTGCCATTTCATAAAGAAATGAGCTCCACTATGTACCCGCGCGGGTGTGGCTAGGCACGAAGCGTGAGTACGTGCACGGTGCACCTATTCTCTTCTTGTATACGTACACTACCTACGTGGGGTTGTGTGAGAGAGATACAAACCTAGAGAGATATAGTGTGTGGGTTCTTGAGAGTTTTTTTTGGGGGGGGGGGTCAATCAAAAAATTTAACATATGCAAAGTGTGTGAAATAGAGTCCTGGATATAACATATATATAGAGGGGGTGATCCACGAGAAGAGAGTGGAGGTATCATCGGCTTGAGGTGTCTATAGAATCGAAGAGAGGGATGATGATGATGTGTGTGTGTGTGCGCGCGCGTGATCGATAAAGAGTGCCATCGAATTTGTGTGTGCCCACGTCAAAGATATAGAATGGCTGGCCTACTGGAATGTGAGATGGGACATGTGAAGTTTGTCTCTGTGGCATGGATACCTACCTGCAGCGCTCGACTATCGGTGTGTGGTGGGGGAAGAGGGAGGCCCAATTAACTATAGAGGTACAATGGCTGGTATATGTGTGGAGGAGGAGAGAGGCATACCTCATGTATTAAGGAGATCGATCTGCCTCATGTATTAAGGGAGATCGATCGGCATCCATGCATATGTGCAGGAGATGAATAAGGTTGGGAGAGAGACAGAGCTAGAGTGTTGGAGGGGGTGGTAGTGGAGTTGCTTCTAACAAATGGTGGGATAGGCTTGCTAGACAAACGGAGGGCACGCCCGCAATATCAATAAGAGAGGAGATGGCTGCTTGTTGTCTGTGCGCGTGCGTGTGAGAGACGGGTCAGGAGGCATGCACGAATGATGAGGGGGATGATGTGGCTGTCGTAAGTAGACGTAACTACATAGGAAGACCAATCGCCCTTTGTAAGAGAAATGAGAGACATAACTTGTGAGGTACGCCGATCGATGGGGGGTAGTTAAAGTCGATCTAGGTATATGTTGGGAGATCGATCGGTATACATGCATGTGTGTGTTAGAAGCAAATGAGGCACGAGGAGAAGGATAGAGAGAGAAGGATGCATGTAGGAGGTGGTATGAGAGGCATACTATATCAAGGGGGAGGAGTGTGCGAGTACGAGAACGATGAAAAGAGTGGTGGGAGTGAGGCATGGACGGTGACAAGAGAAGAGGGGAATCTTGTGTTTGTGCTAGGCACACCTGGCTAGAGAGGCATATCGATCGATGTGTGCCGTAAATAAGGAGCTGGGGGGCCTACACACACCATGGGTGAACGACCTAAAGTGAAAACACGAATTTGCGTGATGGAGCTAGTGAATGCTGAGGGAGGGTGAGAGGGATGCGGGCGTGTGCATGCACAAGAGAAAGTTAGCGCTAGCTACAAAGATAAGAGGGTTGTGTGGGTGTAGAAGATGAATAGAGATCATATATACTTCATTATAAAAAGCGAATTCGGATATTTGAAGAATTTATCATAGTGTTTAAAACCGATGGATGTGTGAATATATATAACAGTGATAAACATGGTGTGGTTATGAACATGGTATACTACATTTAATATATTTTATCTCTACTCTTATAAAAACGGAGTTGTTGATGATGGTGTGCCTGCCATCCTGCATTATAGGCCGGCTGATTTATATCTGGCGGATAGCAAGGAAACTTTGATGGTTGAAGTTGGCAACAATCATGATTGTAGATTTTTATTGAAATAGAGAAACGAATTCAAATTTAGTTCGAATTGCAGCGGTAGTATAGACATTTCGAATGCACTAAAATGTTGGTATGACTAGGTTACATGCATTATACAGCAAGCGAAAAAATTTAATCAGACATAACATGGATTCATACTCCCTCCTTCCATCTACATAGGGCGTAATGAGATTTTTAAGACCGCCTTTGACTATTGACAAGATTAATAGTACATGACATGCACAATGTGAAAATTATATCATTGAAAGAACCTTTCACAGACGAATTTAACAGTGTGCTTTGTGTAAGTTGCATGTCATATATCATTGCTCTAATATTTGGTCAAAGTTAGCATCAAAAAACGCATTAGGCCCTATATAGATGGAAGGAGGGAGTAGCTTCGAATAACATTTGTATAGTAAAATGGGGCAAGACTCTCTCTTTGTGTGGTGTGAATAGTTTTATTTTTTTCGTTTTCTTTTTGGTTGAGGGAAGTGCGAATTGATTTGGTACGTACAAGTACAATATTACGACACGTTAGGCTTGTCCCTGAAATTCAACCCGCGTCTTGTTATATCCCGAAAATTCAGATATTGTGCTCCCAAACTGGCGCCTTCACAACCCGCGCCTTGCTATCCCGAAATTACAACGCGCGCAAAAACTCCCTCTAGCTGCCAAATCCCGACACGCGAAATCCCCCTTCTAACCCTGAGCCGAAATTGCCGCTAGTTCAAATCGGTGGGGGGTACTTTTGTAACACACCCTACATTTTGGACAGCGCGTTCCTAAGTCATGCTTCACCCCCTCCCATCACCCCCTTTTCGCCATTCGAAATCCCAGGCCCCATAACCTCTCCGCTCCAGCCGCGAAACCCCACCCTCCTCCGTCCGCCACGTCACCGCTGCCCAGCCGGAGCCTCTTCCTCGACAACGTCGTCCACCGCAACAGCTCGACGTCCCTCGTCCACCTCCCCGGATGAGGATCCGTCGTCCATCTCGCCGTCCCGCCGGTTCAGCCGCCCCGTCCTCCACCTCCAAGGAGCTGCTCCGATGATTGCCTCGTCTATCGCGGCTGGTCCATCCCCAAAGCGCCGCCTTAACCTGCTCCACCAGAACCGCAGCATCCTCACCGACTCCTCGGACGAAGCCGAGGCCTACACGGCGCCACCAAAGAGGTTGTACACTCATCGCATTGCACCTTCTCCTTAACTCGACCTCCCGGCACCGACGGTGCTCCATTCCGCACCCCCATGGAGCGGCTACCTTGAAGCCGGCGCCGCGGGTGACATCTCCATGGCCGCTCTCCCCTAGTGCGAGGCCCCTTCGGCGGCGGCGTCCATACCAGCCGGATCTGCTGCTGCTTCGGCTCTCACTCGATCGCTCGCTCGCCCAACTGCTGCTGCTGCTCTCCCCCTCGCTCGTGCTGCTGCTCTGCTCCGATTAAGCCACACTTTAGTCGACTGAATCGACTTTTGGGTCAGTCGATTTTCAGAGGTTGGGAGGCTCGCCGGAGTTAAGGAAGAACCACCCGCAGCAGGGACGGGGGCTCGCCGGAGAGGTACCCCACTATCTATCTTAGGGTTCAGGGTGGGGGCAGGGGGCCTAGAGGGCTGGCCGGGGAGGCGGTGGCGAGTTGTTTCGGGGCGGCAAGGCGGCGCTGGGGCTGGCGGTTCGGCCGGTGGTGCCTGGCGGCTCAGGGGGGTGTAGGTTGAAGATGAACTACAGGCCCACCCTAAACTACATGTCAAGTGCCTCTCTGCTACCATTGCGTTCAGTTTCGACAGTAGCATTCAGATTCCACAGTAAATTTCAGTTTCGACAGTTAAGTTCAGAGTCAACAGCTTTTACCTCATCTGTTGTAGTCAGGTGGTTTTTGGTGATGTTAATTTTACATCCATTTTACATCATCTATTGGAAATGCTATTAGAATCCCACTTGAGATTGACGATGTGTGTCTTGTGCTGCTTCAACCTTGACGTCTTACGGCTCACCGGAGCTGCTCCAACGACAGAACGATCCATCACAACAGAGCAGTGCCCTGGACGCCGTCTATAGATTCCTCAAATCTTCCTCCACACCTCCGACAGCCACCTCTGCCTCAACTGCTTCAGCAACCAACCCAATGATGCTGAGGTCGACACGGCTACAACAAAGAGGTTGTACACTTGTTGCATCACTTATTACTATACATCCACGTCGATCCATTAGGGCTATTTTGGTTCAACGGAAAAACATTGATCCACTGGTTGTTACCATCACTCTAAATTTCTGCATGC
Source organism: Triticum aestivum (assembly GCF_018294505.1). Taxonomy (NCBI): domain Eukaryota; kingdom Viridiplantae; phylum Streptophyta; class Magnoliopsida; order Poales; family Poaceae; genus Triticum; species Triticum aestivum. The sequence continues at coordinate 134,339,784 of NC_057812.1, read as the reverse complement.
TCTCCTTACATAATCTCACCATATTTTTTCGTATGCATGTCAGATATTGTACACAGTCATGCTGAACATGTAGAGAAAAAGAGAAGAGTTTTGCGCGGCAATACAATGTCATGCAGATATCGCTCCATGGTGGGTTCAATGGCAAATCCTCCCCACCCCTCTCCAGATTGTAATCCAGAGGAAGATATCTGTTCTGAGGCGGATTCGGACGCCGCTGACCACTCCTATTTACCCCCCAAGGTGTTTGCTCTACCTTGGCATGATGATGTTAGTCATATCATGCATATGTTGCCTTGCAGTGCCTACTTTTGACATCATATATGTCATCTGCTTAGTTTAGACATGTTCTGTAATGCCACCTGTTTAGTTTCTATATCATATATGGGAATTATGCAGTCTCATGTCTTTTAGCCAGCCATAATATATGTGAAATGTGCAATGCCATCCTGTTTAACCAGGCATCATATATTTGGGTGATATCTTGCCCATCCTTTTCTTCATTACATTTCCATTTGTCGACAATGTTTGTACATTAAACTACTCTTCCTGTGAATCAGCCATTTGGGTGGGAGATGGAAAAATCTGGAGTGAAAACAAGGCCTTCAGAGCAGACAGTGCTACCTGTCGAAGCAGATCTCTTGTTGGGTCCCGGTAGCTCCTCAGAGATGGATTTAGAGACAGATGACTAGTCCTATTCCCCCACTAAGGTGTATGCTCTAGCTTGGCACGGTTATATTGCTCATATCATGCATACGGTGTCTTGCATTGCATAGTTTAGACATCATATACACAATATTCAACACCATGTTCTTAGTTCAGACATCATATCGAATGCCCTCTGTTTAGCATATAAATCATATATGTGAATTAAATGATGCGATCCTGATTACTTAGATAACATGTAGGTGAATTATGTCAGGCGATCCTGTTTAGTTATTCATCATATCTTTGAATTATGTTATGCTATGCTATCCAGTTTAGATAGACATCATATATGTGAAATTATGTCATGCTATCCGTTTTAGTTAAACAATATACATGTCAACTATTTCATGCCCTTTTTTTCCACACTATCTATTACATCTGTCTCTCATACAATGTTTGTACATTCAACTATGTTTCCTGTTTATCAGCCATTTGGATTGGAGCGGGTGATGCTAGTATCTAGTGGACTAAAAACACGGTCTTCAAATAAAATAGTGCTACCTCTTGGTGGAGATAGCACCCCGGTTGTACATGCACAAGAACCAGCCCTACCACACATAACCCAAACTCCCACAGATTGTACCCCTACTACGATGGACAGAGAACCAGCTTCACCCAATCTAACCCCAACCCCAGCCGATAGTAACCTAGTTCCTGTTGACACAGCACCATCTCCACCACAGAGCTCCCAAACAAGAGCAGTTAGTAAGGCAGCTCCAGTGCCCAAAGGGCCAGTACTATCACGGCGAACCCCAACTCCACCAGTTAGTACGCCTATTCCTGTGGAGGAAGCACAACCAGCTACTCGTAGTTTAGCATCTATCGCATTTGATGTTGTTAAATCGTATGTGCGTATCTTCCCATCTTGGAAATATTATACTGAAGATGAAGGAAAATGCCAGTTGCAGGTGTTTGTCCAGGAGTTATGTGTAAGTAATGTTATTCATGGCAATTACTTTGCTTTGTCCCATACATCATACCTCCATGATGGTTATAATACAGCAAATTTTCCCATTTTTCTCTATAGAGAAGGACCGATTTGGAAACTCAGGATGAGGTAACCTGTGCTAATACCTCTGCTATCTTCAAGAATGCATGGTGGCAGTATCGGAATTACCTGAAGAAAACGCACTTCACCGGCAAAGAAACTCATCAAATTCCCTTACGTTCTCCTGAGACACATTTACTGGACGATGACTGGGAACGCCTTGTTCTGTACTGGTCCCGAACCAAGAATGTGGTAAGGTCTATGAGCTCATTTTCTATTTTTAAGTATTATATTCTTGCGTCTTACTGTACTCTGTTCATGTAGAACAAGTGCCTAAACCTGAAGAACAACTGTTCTAATTTAAGATTCCATTGCTACCATAGGACATAGATATATGTTTGTTTGATGCTTTTATTATGTACTAGTACTTGGCAATAGAAGACTTGGTAGTTTAATCCTGTCCACCTTACTAATGAACTAGTTCACCAAAATGAGTTTCATATACTAGTACATGCTAAACTTGTTATGTGTCTGCTTGTTTCTTCTTTTAGAATGCTGACAGGATATTGGGGAAGAGTGCCTTATTAAGCAACGGTAAAGGAAGTAATGCAGATAAGGTTCAGGATAGTGACACATCTTGTCTTGGTTTAGTGTTGGAGTTACTGGCCACTACCGCTTGCACAAGCTATTCAAACTCACTGTCTGAATCAGTTCGGTTTGTTGAGTCTCAACTACAAGCTGAAAGACATCGATCAGCTGTGCTGCGACAAGAAGTGGAAGGACTGCGGAAGTCCCTAGAGCATTCAGATGCATACTTTCTGGTGCAACAGCAAGCGTTGGAGGATTTTAGCGCCAAACAGGACAAGGCTAATCAGCTTGCTAAGCTTATTGCCAGCATGGTGGATACCCAGGATAACATTTCTTGAGCTCTTCTAAAGTTGTTTCAGTTATGCTTTTGTTTTGCTGCCGCGTTTATTTGCACTGGTGGCCAATTTTGATGGCCAGTGTATATGATATGCTACTTTGTTCCCTATATTTGCACTGGTGGTGAACTTTGATGCCCAGTGGATGTAATATGTGTAATAGCCGTGATAGCCTAGCGTTAGTTGCTTGCTTATTTATTTCCTTGTTGTCTTGTTTATTTGTTTGCTTGTAGTCATTGCAGTTCTTTTTCCGCGGTTAACTAGTGGCTGCAATAACCTATTTTTTAAAACTAGGCCACAATAACCATGGGCTAATATTTACTGTAGTGACATTGGGCCTCCTACGGGCCATAGAAACAGTGGGCCTTTTACGGGCCATAGAAACAGTAGGCCTTCTATGGGCCGAAGAAACAATGGGCCTTCTACGGGCCGTATCATCAATGGGCCTTATACGGGTCGTATGATCGATTGGCCAAACATGGGCCAATAACATGCCGCATTATGGCCGTAAACGGTCTAGAGTTGGAATCGTCCGTTCATGGGCCGACCGTAACGGGCCATCGTTAATAGGTCGTATTTGATGACGCTATGAAAACGGCCCAACGTATTAACGGGCCGACTGTAACACGTGCTGAATTTGGCCCACAAGCAAAAAATGACAGTAACGGGCCATCAGTAAACGAATGCTGGAAATGAGCCCAAGAATAAATGGGCTCTGAGAAGGCCGAAAGATAACATGGGCTGGTAACGGCCCAACGGAATAACGGGCCATTAATGGGTATAAAGTGATACACTGTTCATTACGGGCCAGTTTCACCACGGGCCGTTAATGGGTGTAAAGTGATACACTGTTCATTACGGGCCAGTTTCACCACGGGCCGTTAATAGGCCAAGAGTTACATAGGGCCTCATATGGGTTGAAAGACGTCATGGGCCATACATGGGCCAGAAGTGAAAATGGGCTGGAATCATATTGGATGGCCCAGATGACGCTACTGGGCCTAATTCGGATAGGGCATAACGGGCCTTGGGTTAGCGGGCTGTAAATGGGCTATATGCAAACAAACCATTAACATGCTTTCCATGGGCCGACCCGCTAGCTTTTGACCAAGTCAAACAGGCCGGCCTTTTCACTGGAATGGGCCTCTGTTGGGCCGTGCCACGTGTCGACGTATCATAGGCGCCTATCTGACCAACTGACGAACTGACACGTGTTTCGTCTGGCCAATAAGAATTTTACACGTGGAAATTTCCCATTGGTCGGGGCTGTTAACGGGTTATCGGATCCAAAACCCGACCCGGTAGCATAACGGCGTTCCATTACGGTGGATGCCACGTGTCGGTCACCCTTAACGAAAGCACTTCTGTGACGCGTGATTTATCGTCATGGAAGTGGACACTTCCGTGATGATAATTTTGGTAATGTCATGGAACACTTCTACGACAACACCGGCATGACTATCTTGGTTCTGTCATAAATTTGTCATGGATGTACATGCATGACAAAAAAGCGACCTACTGTGACAAACACGTATCATCACGGAAGTGTATTTTTTTTGTAGTGCCCCCTCCCCCCTGATACGTCTCCAACGTATCTATAATTTTTGATTGTTCAATGCTATTATATTATCTATTTTGGATGCTTAATGGGCTTTAATATACCTTTTTATATTATTTTTGGGACTAACCTACTAACCAAAGGCCCAGTGCAAATTGCTGTTGTTTTGCCTATCTCAGTGTTTCGCGGAAAAGGAATATCAAACGGAATCCAAACAGAATGAAACCTTCAGGAAAGTTATTTTTCGAACAAACATGATCTAGGAGACTTGGAGTGGCCATCAAGAAAGAAGTGAGGAGGCCATGAGGCAGGGGGCGCGCCTAGGGGGCAGGCGCGCCCCCACCCTCATGGGCCCCTCGCAGCTCCACCGACGTACTTCTTCCTCCTATATATACCCATAAACCCCGAAAACATCCGAGAGCACCACGAGACCCTATTTCCACTGCCGCAACCTTCTGTACCCAAGAGATCCCATCTTGGGGCCTTTTCCGGAGCTCCGCCGGAGGCGGAATCGATCCCGGAGGGCTTCTACATCAACACCATAGCCTCTTCGACGATGTGTGAGTAGTTTACCACAGTCCTTCGGGTCCATAGTTATTAGCTAGATGGCTTCTTCTCTCTCTTTGGATCTCAATACAAAGTTCTCCTTGATCTTCTTGGAGATCTAGTTGATGTAATTCCTTTTGCGGTGTGTTTGTCGAGATCCGATGAATTGTTGGTTTATGATCAAGATTAACTATGAACAATATTTGATTCTTCTCTGAAATCTTTTATGTATGATTTGTTATCTTTGCAAGTCTCTTCGAATTATTAGTTTGGTTTGGCCTACTAGATTGATCTTTCTTGCAATGGGAGAAGTGCTTAGCTTTGGGTTCAATCTTGCAGTGTCCTGTCCCAGTGACAGCAGGGGCAGCAAGGCACGTATTGTATTGTTGCCATTGAGGATAAAAATATGGGATTTATATCATATTGCTTGAGTTTATCCCTCTACATCATGTCATCTTGCCTAATGCGTTACTCTGTTCTTATGAACTTAATACTCTAGATGCATGCTGGATAACGGTCGATGTGTGGAGTAATAGTAGTAGATGCAGAATCTTTTCGGTCTACTTGTTGCAGACGTGATGCCTATATACATGATCATGCCTAGATATTCTCATAATTATGCACTTTTCTATCAATTGCTCGACAGTAATTTGTTTACCCACCGTAATACTTATGCCATCTTGAGAGAAGCCACTAGTGAAACCTATGGCCCCTGGGTCCATCTTCCATCATATAAGTTTCCAATTTATTTTACTGTGCAATCTTTACTTTCAATCTATATCATAAAAATACCAAAAATATTTATCTTATTATCTCTATCAGATCTCACTTTCGTAAGTGACCGTGCAGGGATTGACAACCCCTTTATCGTGTTGGTTGTGAGGTTCTTGTTTGTTTGTGCAGGTACTAGGTGATTTGTGTGTAATCTCCTACTGGATTGATACCTTGGTTCTCAAAAACTGAGGGAAATACTTATGCTACTTTGCTGCATCACCCTTTCTCTTCAAGGGAAAACCAACGTATGCTCAAGAGGTGGCAAGAAGGATTTCTGGCGCCATAGCCGGGGAGATCTACGCACAAGTCAAGACATACCAAGTACCCATCACAAACTCTAATCCCTCGCATTGCATTATTTTCCATTTGCCTCTCGTTTTCCTCTCCCCCACTTCACCCTTGCCGTTTTATTCGCCTCTTTTCCTTTTGCTTTTCTTTCTCCATGGTCGAATCAAAAAGGGCTAAGGGTTCTCTCCCGAGCTTCAGTACTTTGGATAGTCCCTCTGTTCTTTCCAAGATCATAAATAATGATGCTATGGAAAGACCTACCGGGGTTATAAATGAGGGTTTGAATAATTTCGATGAAGATGATCCCAGAATTTTTCTTTATTTACTTGATGAGTCTTCAAAAGATGCTTGGGATAGGTTATTAAGGATCCGAGCCAGCTATATATGTTCCCCAATTTCATATCGAGATATACCTGAAAAGGTTTTTATGTTGGCTTACCCTCTTCATTCAAGCAAGTTTTAGACTCTATTTTTGAAGAAGGTTTTCTTGAGGGGGATCCCATAGATACCTATGAAAAGATGAACACTATATTTGGGCACCCCATGAGTGAGAAGGTTGAATCCACCTCTCTTTTGTGCTTTTATCGAAATGAAATTATCAAAGAAATGAAGTCTAGCTTAGATGCAAATTTTCGTAGCGTGCTTAATCTTTCTTCTACCATTAATGGCCAAGTACTTTCTCAGAATAGAAGGATAAATGCTATGGATAAGAAATTTTCTCTTTTCTTTCCTAATACCAAAGATGGTAATACCTAGATCTATTCTTGTTTTTATTCCTAGCTAGGGGCGTTAAACGATAGCGCTTGTTGGGAGGAAACCCAATTTTATTTTTGTTTCTTGCTTTTTGGTTCTGTTTAGTAATGAATAATTCATCTAGCTTATGATTAGAGGTGGTTTTATGCTTTTAATTAGTGTTTGTGCCAAGTAGAACCTTTGGGAAGACTTGGGGAGAGGTTTTGTGATCTTGCTGTAAAAAACAGAAAGTTTAGCGCTCATGAGATTTGCTGCCATTTTTTACTGCAGAGTGTGATTAGGTTGATTATTTTTGCAGATGATTAATAGACAAATTCCTCACGTCCACCAATTTATTTCAGAATTTTTGGGGTTACATAAGTATTCTAAACCTACAGATTGCTACAGATTGCTCTGTTTTTGACAGATTCTGTTTTTTCGTGTGTTGTTTGCTTATTTTGATGAATCTATGGCTAGTATCTGTTGGGTTTTGTAGTAATTTCAAAAAAATTCCTACGCTCACGCAAGATCATGTGATGCATAGCAACGAGATGGGAGAGTGTTGTCTACGTACCCACGCGGACCGACTGCGGAAGCGTTGACGCAACATAGAGGAAGTAGTCATACGTCTTCACGATCCAACCGATCAAGCACCGAAACTACGGCACCTCTGAGTTCGAGCACACGTTCAGCTCAATGACGATCCCCGGACTCCGATCCAGCAAAGTGTCGGGGAATAGTTCCGTCAGCACGACGGCGTGGTGACGATCTTGATGCACTACAGCAGCAGGGCTTCGCCTAAACTCCGCTACAGTATTATCGAGGACTATGGTGGCTGGGGGCACCGCACACGGCTAAGGAATAGATCACGTGGATCAACTTATGTGTTATAGGGTGCCTATACCTCAGTATATAAAGGACCAAAGGGGGGAGGCTGGCCGGCCACAAGGGGTGCGCCAGGAGAGTCCTACTC